>NC_058083.1:492678311-492978311 GCF_014858855.1 Bufo gargarizans
CTAAAGCTTCATTTGTCCACAATGTCCACCAGGAGACCACTTTCCTCACTACGAGTTATACAATACAATTATACAAAATAGCCCCTTTTATTACCATTTAAATAAGAATAGCGAAGTGTGATAACAGCTATAAGGAAATGTAGAGCGCCAGATAATGTGCGCTTTCCGGGGGGATATGAGGAGCCATTGTGATTGTTTCCTTAGAAGTTTAATTAAAGTGTCTGGAGGGGAACGTGTTTCAAGAGTTTAAGTGTAATAAAAAAAAAACTGTTGCAAGCTGTTGAAATATAGACTTGCTGCCATCCTATCCCTTATAATCTATATCTTACACCTCGTAAACAGCCTCTGTCACTGTCAGCATACTGCCCAGTAGGGTTGATCATGCTGATTAAAATGATGCAAAACAGCTGCAGAGATACGGGCATGCTGGTGTCTAGCCTTGTCAATCAAGGGGAGGGGAGAGTGCGCAGAGCACAGGGGTGTTACAAAGGAAAAGCAGTAGTCCAAGGATTCAGCCCCACCCCCTGGTGCTCCAATCTGCTCATTTGCATATGAATAAAAATGCAGATATCTCTGCAGCTGTTTAACATACAGACAAAAGAAAGGTATTGTTTTCAACTCCACTATGCTTGGTTCAAGGCTGGGTTCACACCTGAGTGTTTTACAGCGCGTTCAAACGCGCTGTAAAACACTCAACACATGAAAACCACTGCTTCCCTATGGCCCTGGCTCTCACTTGAGCTTTTTACAGCGCGTTTGAACGCGCTGAAAAACGCCCTACGCTCAAAAAAGTTCTTGAGCTTCTTTGGGGCGTTTTGTCGCGCCATAGGATTGCATAGGAACGCGCAAATATGTTCTTTTGCGCGTTTTTGACCAGTTTGGCACATAGCAACAGGCAATAAAAGGCCACACCCTAGTGAAAGGTGAAATGTCGCAATTGGTCGCCTTCTGGAGAATTCCATGACTGCAAACAATCCACTCTCCCAACACACATGAAATTTCCCACCTGCATTTCTCTCTCATTAGACACCTTTCATATAGACAGGGCTGTATTTTCATTGGACAACACTGCTGTCAATCACACAAAAGCGCGTGATACGCGCGTTGACTATGGACGTTAAATGCGCATATCAAATACGCTCAAGTGTGAACCCAGCCTAATAGGGTTGATCATGCTGACAGAAGCTCTTTAAGCTGCCATACATATTTGCTTGGTGTTGGAGGACTCCACCAAAGTCATTGGGATTGCCAGACAATAGGGATGGGAGATTAAAAAAAAAGAATTAAATGACGATTATCGATTTTCCGAGTTTTATGGAAACAATGGATTTATTTTTTATTTTTTTATATAAATAAACGTATTTTTACTTATATATATAAACTTTATAAACCTTTAAAATTAGTTTTCCAAGACTTTATAACTGATCGGGTGGGTCCAACACCCAGGACCCCCACGGATCAGCTGTTTGAGAAGGCAACGGCGGTCCTGTGAGTGCCAATGCACTGGTATCACGCTCAGCCGTATTCACTTCTATGCGGCTGAGCTACTCCTAGGCCACGTGACCAATGAATGTGACGTCACTGGCCTAGGAAAAGCTGTGAGAAGGCCACTTTGCCCCCGATCAGGCGACCCCTACCAATCTGGTAATTATGACCTATCGTGAGGATAGGTCATCAGTTATAAACGCTCAGAAAACCCCTTTATTTGTTTTATTGTCACTATGGAACATGGTAATGGAGTGTATAGCCTTGTATACCACTGCATTATAGCCTATCACTGGAACAGTGATAGACAGTCTATTAGGCTGTGTCTGTGGTACTGTCTAATAGGCATACAGTCACGGCTGGCCTAGAGGCCTTTGTTAGGCTCCCAGCTGACATAGCAATGCATCAGGGCCCTGCAATTGTGTTAGAGAGTGGCCAATGGTTATAAGGAGCTGCCTTGGTCCCTACTGACTGCAGCATCTAGGGAGTTAAGCAGCCTGCATCGGAGTTAAGTCTCATGCCGGCCATTGAAGCAGAAGCCACAGTAATCTGGGTCACTGCATCAGAACAGCCTGTGCAAGGTCTTTCCAGTCTCTGCTGCCTGCACCAGGATTAAAGGAAAGAGAACAGTCTGGGCCGACACAGCGCCAAACCAGTGTTCTGCTTTAAAAGGGTTCTGTCCTTTAAACAATCTCTACTTGTCAGAAGGGTCAATTTATAATAAGATGAGTAAATACTGTCCCTCTGCTGGGACCCTCAGCGATCAGCAGTAATCAGTGCTGAAGCCTAGTAATATGTGTTCAATTTCCCTGCAGCGCCACCACAAGGGGAAATGAAGCATTACACAATGCAGATTGAAATAAATGGGTTACGTAGTTAAATATAGTTACATGGTTACATATAGTTACATAGTTAATACGGTTCAAAAACGACATAAGTCCATCAAGTTCAACCAAGGGATAGGTGGGTACGCGAATCCTGGAGGACGCGCTTGTCCTCCAGAGTTAGGCTAGTATTACACCAGATCTGGCAGTTAATTGTCAGGAAGGAAGCGTTCCTTCCCAGCCATTGCCTGCTCGTCAGCAGAGGAGACAGCTGTTATTACATACAGGGATCTCCTCCACAGTAAGGCCTCCTGCACACGACCGTATGGCTTTTTCAGTGTTTTGCGGTCCGTTTTTCACGGGTCCGTTGTTCCGTTTTTTGTTTCTGTTTCGTTTTTCCGTTCGGTTTTTCCGTATGGCATATACAGTAATTACATCGATAAAATTGGGCTGGGCATAACATTTTCAATAGATGGTTCCGCAAAAAACGAAACGGAAGACATACGGATGCATTTCCGTATGTGTTCAGTTTTTTTGCGGACCTATTGACTTGAATGGAGCCACGGAACGTGATTTGCGGGCAATAATGGGACATGTTCTATCTTTAAACGGAACAGAAAAACTGAAATACGGAAACGGAATGCATACGGAGTACATTCTGTTTTTTTTTGCGGAACCATTGAAATGAATAGTTCCGTATACGGACCGTATACGGAACGCAAAAAACGGCCAGTAAACGGGGGGGAAAAAACAGTCGTGTGCAGGGGGCCTAAAGGTAGGAGCGATCTCTAATGCCATCACTCGTCCCCATACAGAATCATTATATGCCGGCAGCAGAGCGTGTTTAGACGGAAGGATCTGCAGTCGGCAAGTGATAATTTTTAAACCTGCTTAAAGACTGCGATTGCCCGATGAACAAGCATCAGGTAATCAGCGACACTATTACACAGACAGATCATCGCTAGCGTTCCTACTAACGATCTGCCTGACAATCGCCTGGTGTAACGCAACCTTTAAGCCTCATTCACACGTCAGTGTTCCATGGACGTGTGCTGTACATGTTCTCCACAGACAGCACACGTCCCCATTCATTTTATAGTGTGTATTCAGATATTAGTGTTTTTGCACGGTCCGTGGGTCAGTGATTTTAGCACAGATGCATGCTCTATTTTGTTCATGGATCCATCGCGTTCATTATAGTCTATGGGTCTGGGAAAACCACGGATGGAACACAGATGCCATCCGTGTTGCATCCGTGTTTCATGGATCATTAGGAAGAGATGCTTTGAAAATTATTTTTCAGCTGTCCAGTGTCAGTGAAACATGGGTGCAACACGGACAGCAAAAAACGGATACACGGACCCAACACGGATCTTTAATGGACCGCTTTAAAGATGCATCACTGACCACCTGCTCAGGAATTTGAGAACGAACAAGGATGTGTGAATGAGGCTTTAGAGATGGGCTTTGTTTGTGTATGAGACATCTATGAAACAATATTTCCCACGGCTCTCCTACTGGTATACTGGTCATGCTGGAACCCCTCGTGTCTAACGCACTGTACATGCCATTATTCATTTACCCCTCCCTCCGCAGACTGACCGCCTACTCCATGGTCGCTCATATTGTATCAGCCAAACCTAGTGTATGTATGAATGAGAAGACCTGTCAATTGTGATAATAAATCTTCCATATCAATCCTTAGTGCCCCAGAGGGAGCGCAGTGTCAGTATGCAAGAGAAAAAAAATCCTGAAAAAAATCTGCTACATTGCAGCTTGTATAAGGTTAGAAATAGGCAGACAAGCAAGCTGACCCCCCACAAGCTGAGCCAAGCAGCTGCAGCAAACAAACTCATAAATTGTGAAATGCATTATTGCAGGTCAAATGCTTAAAGGCTATTGAAACCTTCAGGGATTTTTTATGATTGCATTTTACTCATTATGGGATAAAAATCATTTATTTCAGTTGGTCTTTATTAATAATGTTCAGCCGTTTCAAGGGTTAAAAAAAAGCAGTCTGTTTTCGTTTAATCCCGTCATCTGATGGCTCATGTGCAGCTCTTATCTCCTGACCTTAGCGACTGAACACAGATTTTTAGCCCATCATGAGTGAAATGCAGCCATAAAAAATGTAAGTGAGCATAACGAGAACTGGCTACATGTACACGATCGTATGTGTTTTGCGGTCTGTATGCCATCCGTTTTTTTTTTTTGCCCATCTAGTCTGCCCAATATACTGAATACTATGAATAGCCCCTGGCCCTATCTTATATGAAGGATGGCCTTATGCCTATCCCATGCATGCCTAAACTCCTCCACTGTATTTGCAGCTACCACTTCTGCAGGAAGGCTATTCCATGCATCCACTACTCTCTCAGTAAAGTAATACTTCCTGATATTACTTTTAAACCTTTGCCCCTCTAATTTAAAACTATGTCCTCTTGTAGCAGTTTTTCTTCTTTTAAATATTCTCTCCTCTTTTACCTTGTTGATTCCCTTTATGTATTTAGCAGTTTCTATCATATCCCCTCTGTCTCGCGAGACGGTCTGAAAACAATTGCGGTCAGCGGGAGCAGGCAGTTCCAAGAACAGCCCGATGAACTCCCCCGGTGGCTGTTCTCGGAACTGCCGGCTCCCGATGACCGCACTTGTTTTCAGAACGGCTCGTGCACAGGCACAGGTAAGGGCTTACCTGTGCCTCGCCAGACTTGTGAAAAAAGATGGCAGCCCACATATGTTCGCGGGCGAACAATGCGAACTGGCCATCACTGTCCAGTACTGCGCACAATACTCCAAATGAGGTCTCACTAGTGCTCTGTAGAGCGGCATGAGCACCTCCCTCTTTCTACTGGTAATGCCTCTCCCTATACACCCTAGCATTTCCTGCTGCTCTGTGACATTGTCTGCCTACCTTTAAGTCTTCTGAAATAATGACCCCTAAATCCCTTTCCTCAGATACTGAGGTTAGGACTGTATCACTGATTTTTTATTCTGCTCTTGGATTTTTACGCCCCAGGTGCATTATCTTGCAATTGGGCCTCATGCACACGGCCGTGCCGTTTTTTGCAGTCCACGGAGTGCTGTCCGCATGTTTTGCGGCGCCACTGAAGTGAATGGGTCCGCATCTGAGCCACCAAAACGGAGGCTCGGATGCGGACCCAAACAACGGCCGTGTGCATGAGGCCTTAGCAACGTTACATTTTAGTTGCCAGATTTTTGACCATTCCTCTAGTTTTCCTAAATCCTTTCCATTTGGTGTATCCCTCCAGGAACATCAACCCTGTTACAAATCTTTGGGTCATCAGCAAAAAGACAAACCTTACCATCGAGGCCTTCTGCAATTTCGCTGATAAAGATATTAAACAATATGGGTCCCAGAACAGAAGCCTGAGGTACCCCACTGGTAACAAGACCATGGTCCATTGACTACAACCAGTGATGGCCAGTTCGCCGTTTTCACCCGCGAACACATGCGGGCTGCCATCTTAACTCACAAGTCCGGCGATGCACAGGTAAGCCCTTACCTGTGCCACGAGCCGGTCTGAAACAAATGCGGTCACGGGAAACAGGCAGTTCCGAGAACAGCCACCGGGGGCCTTCATCGGGCTGTTCTTGGAACTGCTTGCTCCCAGTGACCGCATTTGTTTCAGACCAGCTCCCGGCACAGGCAAGAACCTGTGTATCGCCGGACTTGTGAGTTAAGATGGCAGCCTGCATGTGTTCGCGGGCGAACACAGCGAACTGGCCATCATGGACTACAACCCTCTTTTGTCTGTCCCTCAGCCACTGCCTAATCCATTCAACAATATGGGAGTCCAAGCACAAAGACTGCAATTTATTGATAAGCCTTCTATGTGGGACAGTATCAAAGCCTTACTAAAGTCCAGATAAGCGATGTCTACTGCACCTCCACCATCTATTATTTTAGTCACCCAATCAAAAAAATCAATAAGATTAGTTTGACATGATCTCCCTGAAGTAAACCCATGCTGTTTTTCATCTTTTAATCCATGGTATTTTAGATGTTCCACAATCCTCTCCTTAAGTATGGTTTCCATTAATTTCCCCACTATTGATGTCAGGCTTACTGGCCTATAGTTGCCCGATTCCTCCCTACTACCTTTCTTGTGAATCGGCACAACATTTGCTAATTTCCAATCTTCTGGGACGACTCCTGTTGCCAGTGATTGGTTAAATAAATGTTACTGGTTTTGCTTGCACACCACTAAGCTCTTTTAATAGCTTTGGGTGTATCCCATCAGGCCCTTGTGACTTATTTGTATACATTTTTTAGACATATTAGGACTGCTTGGTTCATGGTGCCTTTAATAATTCTTGGGCTGATGACCTTAAAACTTAGATTCTTTTGCTACACCTACAATAAGAGACTTAGGGTACAGCTACATGAAGAGGAACTTCTCTATGCTTCCACAACAAATATTTTGCTGCAGATTTGCTGTGGATTTTGGTGCAGATGTGCCGTGAATAGTTCTCTTTCCCTGGGAGATACCTATTTGCGTATTGCCACTAAGGCAACTTTCACACTTGCGGCAGAGGAATCCGGCAGGCAATTCCGGCAAAACGTATGCCAACTGATTGCATTTTAAGACTGATGAGGATCCTGATCATACGGACAAACGGACCCGTTTTCAATTTTTTTCCACATTTTTACCGAAAAAAAGATGAAAAAAATAAATGCCGGATCCGTTTTGCCGGATGACACCGGAAAGACGGATTCGGCATTTCAATGCATTTTTCTGACTGATCAGGCATTTTTAAGACTGATCAGGATCCTGATCAGTCTTACAAATGCCATCAGTTGGCATACTTTTTCCCGGATCCGGCAGGCATTTCCGGCGACGGAACTGCTTGCCGGATCACTCTGCCGCAAGTGTGAAAGTAGCCTTAGTCTCCATACCGAGGAGCACAACCAAAAAGTCTCCATATACATCTGGTCCAGCCAGGACCTTGCCTAAGCTGCATTGCAAAAGGGTGAAACTCAAGCTGGATATCCGCAGCATAAAATTAAGATGCTGCAGATTTAATATCCATACATTTATTTAATCTATGGATTTATTCTGCGGCATGGGTGCAATTATCAGGATGAGCCATATGAACACTTGTTCTTGATAACTGCCCCGACGATCGAGGAAAGGTCCTGACGATCAACTGACAAATGAGCAAAACACTCGTTCCTCAAGTGAGCACATCACACAAAACCATCCGGCAATGGAGAGTCCTGTGAAAACGGGGATGTACTGCAGGTGAGTGACTGCAGAGGCAGCTGTGTCCCCATGATGGATGCATAGAGATGCAGCTACCACCTCTGCTCAATGATCAGTCACTTATGAGGAACATTCTTGATAATTGCCTGTGCACTGGCTCATCTAAAAAGGGCCTTTAGACAGCCGATCGTCATATTCACAGAATAAGGTACTTATGTAACCACAATTTTTCCACAGGAAAAGGCCATTACTAGCAGAAGACTAACGTCAAGGCTCAACCACCTAATTGACCACAATCATCTGATCTACAGACAACAATAGCTACCGTACCTTCAACTCAAAGAGGAAGGAATGGGGGAGGGAGCAGTCTTCAGAGAGACATTACCAAGACATATTGGCCACTATTAGCTTGTACACAATGGAATACAATACAGATGGACTAAGTGATCAGAGAAAACATACATACAAAAAACCTGGGGTGTTCAGCGGACATATATAGTATATGGTAAAAGCAGAAGAGGGTGGCAAATCAGGGACTGGGACCTTGGCCACAATTTGGTACAGTATATCTGGCATTAATGTGAGTTGACCATAGCTTGTAGAGCGTGCAACACAGACAGATAGCCTATTGGACTGTGCCTTTGCAGGGCCTAATAGACTTCCATAGATGGGAGACCTGGTGACCATGGTTAGTGCCACCAGCTGCCATGATAACCCCTTAGCATCCTGTGATCATGTGACACGGGGCGTGAGGGGGACATTCGAGGTTACTCTTTCCATCTGCCTAATCACTTAGATGTTGCAGTTGCTAATGACTGCAGCATCATTGGGGTTAAACTGCTGGGACTTGAGTACTCTCTAATCCAGGCAGTTATGGAACGAGCTTGACTCCGCTTGGCTTTTCGAGCGTGTGGAGTATGGATCCCATATACTTTCTATGGATCCATACTGATGAAAATGACTAATTCTTTATGCAAATAAGGGCTTCAGTGCACCAAGGGGCGTGGCTAACACTAGAAAGCAAAGGAGCTGAGGTACACTGAGCAGCTAGGCCCCTCCCCCACTGCATTGAAGCCCTCATTTGCATAATTAATACAAGTCTTTTTTTTTTCTCCGGAACCCTACGACCGATTTTCGCTAGACCGGTATCATTGTAATCAGCAGGATCAACCCCACAGGTGGTACACCTGGTTTAATAGGGCTGATCTGGGTGCACTTTAATTTTCACCTCATCTTGTTACTTCACCATGTTTAGTTATCCATTAGTTTATGAGAAGCCAATTCAAAAGTGACAACCAATATGGATGGACCTTCTGATGTCACTTTGCCAAAATGGCTACTAAAGCAAAATAAAATAAAAAAAATATCTGATTTTTTATTTATTTTTTTAAATCATAGATTTTTATTCACCCTGAAAAAAAGTCAATGGTGGAGATTTATCAAAACTGGTTTAAAAAAAAAAAAAAAAAGTCTTAGTTGTCCATAGCAACCAATCAGATTCCATCTTTCATTTATCACAGCTCCTTTGGAAAATGAGAGGTGGAATCTGATTGGTTGCTATGGGCAACTAAGCCGATTCTACACCAGTTTTGATAAATCTCCCCCAATATCTCTGTAGGTAAAAGGAGCATAATTACCAAACTCTGACCGCTGCTGTGATGCTCAATATGGACATTTTTTACATTACAGGGGGAAAGAGTTTTTAAAGAATAAGAGATATAAAGGTGCAGTAATAAAGAATATGTGCATATATTTTAATTATTACATACTGTGTACAGGTTGCATGTATGTCGCCAGTTCTCAGGATATGATCGCTACACACAGCAACATATGTTCAGTTGGCAGAGGGAAAAAACTCTATTAGATTATGTTCCTGTTTTACTGCACAATCTGTTCCATAATTACATGCTTTTGACTGAGTTGATATTAAAAAACACATCAAAAAGCAAGGACACATCTGCTTAGGTCTCTATGGGGGGACGTGGGGGGTGGTCAGTCTCTAGATGTAAACAAGAATGTGTTCAATTAATGACAGCAAGCAGAGATCTTACAAAGTATAGTGCACAAAATAAGTGCACCACAAAAAAAACTACATATTTAACTAGACTGGGCAATATCCTCAGGATAGGCCATCAATACCTGATCGGTGGGGGTCCGACACGCACGTCGATCAGCTGTTTGAAAAGGAAGGCCGCGTTCCATTTAAGCGCTGCCTCCTCTTTATTACACTATTCATGTAGTGTAGTGTAATTACAAGTGCTCGCTCCATTCAAGTGAATCACACTGCACTTCTGAGACGGCGGGTAGTGGAATGAAGAGGAAGTAAAGCTTGCATGGAGCACCGCCTCCAGCTGATCGGCGGGGGTGTCGGGTGTCAGAACCCTGCCGATCAGATATTGATGACCTATCCTGAGGATAGCATACAAACTCATGTTGACGGCAGCATATCCAGAAGTGAACTTTATTCACAGTGGGTCCATGGAAAAATGTGCAATAACGCCAATAAAGTGCAACATTTCGACTACATAGTAGTTTTTTTTCAAGCATGCCTAATAAAGACTACTATGTAGTCTAAATGTTGCACTTTATTGGCGTTATTGCACATTTTTTCATGGACCCACTGTGAATAAAGTTCACATCTGGATATGCTGCTGTCAACTTGTGTTTGTATGCTGATCGGATGACCAAGGTGGATCTGGGGTCGTGGATGGGCTGATACATTCCAGTCAGAGTCTACGTGGCATTTGAGTGCTGCTCCGAATATAATATTTGCTATCCTGAGCATAGGTCATCTATATATACCGCCAGCACAACTCTTTAAGAAACATTTACCTCTAGAATAATAATAAATCTAGAAAATGCCCCTGGAGACTATAGAATCAAGCAAGAAATAACCAGCTGTTTGTTTTCTATAAGGCCTCATGCACACGGCCGTTCCGTTTTTGCGGTCCGCAAAAAACAGAAGCCGCCCGTGTGCCTTCCGCAATTTGCAGAACGGAACGGGCGGCCCATTGTAGAAATGCCTATTCTTGTCCTCAAAACGGACAAGAATAGGACATGCTATTTTTTTTTTGCGGGGCCACGGAACGGAGCAAAGGATGCGGACAGCACACGGAGTGCTGTCCACATCTTTTGCGGCCCCATTGAAGTGAATGGGTCCGCACCCGAGCCGCAAAAACTGCGGCTCGGATGCGGACCCGAACTACGGTCGTGTGCATAAGGCCTAAAGGGAACTTGCGAGATAATGAAGTCCTGTGATCACAGCAGCAGTGGCACTGATTCAAGCAGGTAGTTTTAACCCTCTCTGCATTGGGGTGAAGGGTGGGGTAGCTAGAGTAATATCAGCTAGCAGGATAGTAGAGATAGTTAGTGACTGTGACCGAGGCGCAGCGCCACTGTACCTGTAACATGGCAGACAATGATAACACATTCTGGTTATCTGGACTATAAAAGAAAAGGCTCCAAAAAGTTGTTGCATATAAGAGTTTCAAATACTGTGAATTTTTTTTTTCCCCCCACTAGCTTGCATTTTTATGCAGTTTAACATGCATACAACAGCTATCTTTAACGTATGGCTGGCCTTGCTATTCTGTTCATGGATCAGGAGGCTCAGGATGAACAATTCTCCAGCTTCTTCCTAGTAGGGAAGTGAATGGCTAATGTAGGACCGGACAAGTCGCCCACCCCTAAGGGTATTGCTTTTTTCGAATGGCATTGGCTTTTAAAGCATCTAAAAAGCCAGACTCCTGCTTTACCAGTGGCATTGCACTGGGTGAAAAAACTAAGGTCTGTATCTTCCTATTCTAAGCAGATAATGGACGGCATCTCCTCCCGCTGCGCCGACCTCTTCCCATATCCTCCAGGCCACTTTACCTTTGTGCTTTCATGCTCACAAATGACAGAAAGCCAGGACAAGAGAGCAAACTCTTCTACGGCTCCGTAGCATGTGAACATAAAGGAGACTGCCTCCAGTTCTCTGGCATTAGCCAGTATTGTTTTATCACATCAACATGAAATTATTTGGGCAGCTTCGCCCCTCGGGACTCGACTCTCCTACATTTCTCTATGGCCTAAAAATAAGAGAAAGAAATCTGTACATAGTATGACAATGATCCCGGCACCTCCGCGTGAGCGCGAGCTAGAATACTGAAGGAAAATCTGCCTTAAAGGGACCTAAAACCAAAAATAAGAAAGTAAAGGCTCCTGAAATGAATAATATAGTAGAAGTCCTGCCCTCTCAAAATCTAGTAGGGGCAGAGGTGCACCTAGCCTTTCTGCTGTCTGAGACGAAAACTGAAATGGCGCCCCTCCCTCCCCAATGCCAACTTCTTAAAGGGCTTCTGTCACCCCACTAAAGTGATTTTTTTTTTTTGGGCTAGTGAAATTAGTTATATTGCGATATATGACAATATAATTGTGTTACTTACTTTGATCCAGCAGTTTCTGCAAAAAACGAAGTTTTAATATATGTAAATTCGGTCTCTACCAGCAAGTAGGGCGGCTACTTGCTGCTAGCTGCTGCAGAAATCCGCCCCCTCGTCGTGTTGATTGACAGGGCCAGCCGGGATCTCCTCCTCCGGCCAGCCCTGTCGGCATTTAAAAAATCGCGTGCCTGTGTTGATTCGGCGCAGGCGCTCTGAGATGAGGAGGCTCGTCTCCTCAGCACTCCCTCAGTGCGCCTGCGCCGATGACATCACCGAAATAGAAGACGTCATCGGCGCAGGCGCACTGAGGGAGTGCTGAGGAGACGAGCCTCCTCATCTCAGAGCGCCTGCGCCGAATCAACACAGGCGCGCGATTTTTGAAATGCCGACAGGGCTGGCCGGAGGAGGAGATCCCGGCTGGCCCTGTCAATCAACACAACGAGCGGGCGGATTTCTGCAGCAGCTACCAGCAAGTAGCCGCCCTACTTGCTGGTAGAGACCGAATTTACATATATTAAAACTTCGTTTTTTGCAGAAACTGCTGGATCAAAGTAAGTAACACAATTATATTGTCATATATCGCAATATAACTAATTTCACTAGCCCAAAAAAAAAAAATCACTTTAGTGGGGTGACAGAAGCCCTTTAACCTAACCACTTCCCTTCAGCTGCCCCTCTCTTGCCCCTACCTGGTGCTGCCTGAGGCGAACGCCTCACCTACCCTCATTATTGGTGCACCCCTGAGTAAGGGACTGGAGCTTAAAGGGTTATTCTCATCTTGGACATTGGGGGCTTATCGCTAGGATATGTCTGATAGAACAGAGCCCGCAAAGCGCCGGAGGGTGCACCGCGCATATGTGGCTGCCCTTCATTCATTCCTCTGGGAGCACCAAAAATAGCAGAGCCCCATAGAAGTGAACGGAGTGGTGCCGCGCTTGCGCAGTGTGCTTCACATTCATTACAATGGGACTTCAGAAAATAGTCAAGAGTGCCACTTGGCTATTTTCGGCGCTCCTATAAAAATGAATGGAGGGTGGGCGCAAATGCGCGGTGTGCCCTCCGGCACTTTGCGGGCTCCGTTCTAAAGATAAGTGCAGGTCCCAGAGGTGGGCCTATCAGACCATGGGGGCATATCCTAGTGATATGCCCCCAAAGTCCAAGATGGGAATAACCCTTTAAAGGGGTTGTTCCACCAATGAGATTCCCACCGATCAGAAAAATTAGGTGCCCGGGTCTTCGCAGTGAATGGAGTGGCAGTCACGTATGCGCTGCAGCTCCATTCAATTCTGTGGGACTGCTGGATATACACTCACCTAAAGAATTATTAGGAACACCATACTAATACGGTGTTGGACCCCCTTTTGTCTTCAGAACTGCCTTAATTCTACGTGGCATTGATTCAACAAGGTGCTGATAGCATTCTTTAGAAATGATAAAATATATAGATAAAGACAGGCACTCACCGCTTGGTATGTCTATAGAAATTATTTTATATTCATTAAAACACATAAATATAAATATAACTAAAAATACATGTATAATATACTGAGGTTCGGGATCCGCTTATATGGATGAATTCATAAAAGGATATACAGTATATACAAATCAGATTATACCGAAAGTTGATAATATATGCAAAAAATATCTGTGTCTTGTGACTGTGAAATTAGATAATTATAAGATTGTGAAAAATAAGTGCAGTTCTCCTGTAAAAAAAGTCCTTCTCCAAAAAAAGGAATGGTGATAAGGATTAGTGTAGAAAACTTTACAGTAACTTAGTATCTTCTTGAAACTTGTTTGCATATAACATGTATCCAATGTTATTAGTACAAGAAACAATGCCTTGAAACAACTACAAAAGAGTGAAAATATTACTATAAGACCTGCTGACAAAGGAGGAGCTATTGTCATTTTGGAGACACAAAAATATGAAGCAGAATGCCTTAGACAGTTGTCAGATACTGGTACATACTCCAGACTGTTGAGAGATCCAACAATTGAATATAAGGTTGAACTGGAGAACTATGCCAGAGATGGTTGGGAAAGGGGAATCTTAAATGAACAAGAATTCAAGTTTATTAGTACCACCCACAGTAGATTACCAGTATTCTACTGTCTCCCAAAAGTACACAAAGATAAGTCTAATCCCCCAGGGAGACCAATCATCTCTGGCATAGGTTCACTAACCTCCAATCTGTCTCAATATATTGATAAACTCCTACAACCAAGTGTAAAAAAGAATTTTGCGTATATCAAAGATACAACCCAGATCATCAAAATAGTAGAGGGACTAAAATATGAAACAAACTGGATATTGGGAACTTTGGACGTCAGTTCCCTCTATACAGTTATAAATCATAATCAGGGGATAGAAGCTCTAAAGAGCCAATTAAAGATGCATAGTGATCTCCAGGAAAAACAAATAGATTTTGTAGCGGAGGGGGTCAAATTAATTTTGACCCATAATTATTTCTTCCACAATATGGACTGTTATCTACAGACTAGAGGAACCGCCATGGGTACCAGGTTTGCCCCCAGCTATGCTAATTTATTTATGGCACAGTGGGAATGTGAAGAGATCTTACCCAGGCTGGGGGCGGACCTGGTACTGTGGCATAGGTTCATAGATGACATCCTGTTCATCTGGAGAGGGACGAAGGATGATTTGGATGTATTTCTCAGAAATGTAGATGTCAATCCATATAATCTCAAATTTTCTGCCAACATAAGTGTAGAGAAAATAGAATTCTTAGACCTGTTAATTAGAGTGCAGAATAAACAATTGATCTGCAGTACATATCAAAAAGAAGTTTCTCGGAACAGCTATATCCTGTTCTCAAGCTGCCATCTACCAAGATGGTTGCTTGAAGTCCCCAAGGGACAATTTAAACGGATAAAAAGAAATTGTACAGATGATGCCGATTTTGAAAAGGAGGCTGAAGATATGAAAGAATGTTTTCTAATGAAAAATTATCCCAATAAAATATTAGATAAAGCACTCACAACGGTTAGGAACACACAGAGGGAAACTTTCTTTAGAGAAAAAGAGAATACAAAGGAAGGAGGAGAAACAGATCAATTTAGAATAATATTACCCTTTAATAAGCAACACAAACAAATTGAAACGATTGTGAAGAAACATTGGCATCATCTATTGAAGGATAGACTAATAGGCCCCTTGATTAAGAGTGGCCCTCAAATTACATATACTAGGGCCCAAAATCTTTCTTTAAAGGTGGCACCAACGATTAAGAATAAAGAGAAAAAGAATATGTCTATGCAGAGCTGGTTGAATTTGAGTGGTTTTTATAAATGTGGGAAATGTGGAATATGTAAATTGACATCCTTCCCCAAGAAGACCACTGAAATCCAATCACGGGTGAACTCTTTTATATGGAAAATTAAAGAGTTCCTGACCTGTAGCTCAACCAACATTCTATACATAATAGAATGCCAATGTAAAAAACAATATATTGGGAGAACAAAACGTTCTTTAAAAAAAAGATTGTCAGAACATATCACCAATATTAGAAATGGTTATGAAAAGCACTCTCTTTCGTTGCACTACAAAGAACATCACAACAAAAACCCTGAGGGTATGGTCTTCGCAGCCTTTGAAAAAATAGAGGTACATTGGAGAGGGGGAGACCATATCTCCAGGATGTCTAGGCAAGAATCAAGACGAATTTTCGACTTTGAGACACTTATCCCACAGGGGTTGAACTCAGACTTTGAGATTTTTGGTTTCTTATAGAGAAAGGAGACGGGTGCCTTCCTCTGATGGGACATCCTGAGTGGGCTGTTAACCAGCACCAGGATCTCCCCTCCGAGTTAGGCTCCCTCTCCCTATACTACTCTACGCTCTCATTTAGGAGACTTCAGTTAAGAAAATAAGAAAAAAAGAAAAAAAAAGAAAAAAAAGAATAAAAAGAATATGGAGAATGGAAAGTATCCCCTCCCTTGGGAAATAATATATATGGTATAACTAAAAAACATAAGGGGAAGCAAAATCCATAAAAAACGCACCCAAAACGCATGAAAAACGCATATGCGTTTTTTGAGTGTGATGCGGTTTTTACTATGTCTTGAATATAGAGACACAGAGAATAACTTGAAAACAACTATATACAGTTAAAATGAAACGTTTTTTCAGTCTGTCAATATTTTATACATTTTATTAATTTTATTAATTTTATCAACACAAATTTTATTAATTGTATTGAATTTTATTGGTCTACAAATTTTTTTAAACTACATTAAATAAATTGTTGTATGTATAAGGTGCATAGTCTATAGAAAAATACTGAGGTTATATCTGGTAAAAATTGAAAGAGGATAAGTCCATGTCGGGTTTTTGGTGGGATCTGTGGAAATAGAGTATTTAAAGAAGGGGGTAGTAGCATTCGTATCATAGCCACTGAGGAAGAGGGAGACCCCTCGAAACGCGTCTGGCTGGTCCTTGAGAGAGCGACGAACTACCCACCTAAAAAAACCCGAGCCGAGTCTAAGAGACTATTGAGTCAATAGAAAGACTTATGCGCTGGTCTGGATACGGCCGAAACAGAAATCGGTAGAAGGTATCGCGAGATTCCGCGACTCCAGCTGAGTGTTACTTGGAAGGCGAAACGAAAGTATACCACGTGGAACGCCGAGACCAGAGGACACGAAACAGCAACTAATAATTACCGGACGCAGCAAGCGCAATAACGGCAAAACTTTCAGAGCAGCCACACTCAGAAGACAAGGTAAGAGGGGTGAGGAAGAGGGGGACGCCCCAACAACCAAACCCTGTCTTGAGTTACCTTGTACCATCGTAAGTGTGGATGGCATATGCTGATAAAAATTGAAAGACTTTCTCTTTCTTGTACTAATAACATTGGATACATGTTATATGCAAACAAGTTTCAAGAAGATACTAAGTTACTGTAAAGTTTTCTACACTAATCCTTATCACCATTCCTTTTTTTGGAGAAGGACTTTTTTTACAGGAGAACTGCACTTATTTTTCACAATCTTATAATTATCTAATTTCACAGTCACAAGACACAGATATTTTTTGCATATATTATCAACTTTCGGTATAATCTGATTTGTATATACTGTATATCCTTTTATGAATTCATCCATATAAGCGGATCCCGAACCTCAGTATATTATACATGTATTTTTAGTTATATTTATATTTATGTGTTTTAATGAATATAAAATAATTTCTATAGACATACCAAGCGGTGAGTGCCTGTCTTTATCTATATATTTTATCTGCTCTATTATTGATGAATAGGTGATTCATCCTAAAGACAGTGCACCTTTACCATATTGATAGATACGGGTGAGCCTCGATATCAATTTAACTAATTTCCATTCTTTAGAAATGTTGGCCCATATTGATAGGATAGCATCTTGCAGTTGATGGAGATTTGAGGGATGCACATCCAGGGCACGAAGCTCCCGTTTCACCACATCCCAAAGATGCTCTATTGGGTTGAGATCTGGTGACTGTGGGGGCCATTTTAGTACAGTGAACTCATTGTCATGTTCAAGAAACCAATTTGAAATGATTCGAGCTTTGTGACATGGTGCATTATCCTGCTGAAAGTAGCCATCAGAGGATGGGTACATGGTGGTCATGAAGGGATGGACATGGTCAGAAACAATGCTCAGGTAACCCGTGGCATTTAAACGATGGCTAATTGGCACTAAGGGGCCTAAAGTGTGCCCAGAAAACATCCCCCACACCATTCCACCACCACCACCAGCCTGCACAGTGGTAACAAGGCATGATGGATACATGTTCTCATTCTGTTTACGCCAAATTCGGACTCTACCATTTGAATGTCTCAACAGAAATCGAGACTCATCAGACCAGGCAACATTTTTCCACTCTTCAACAGTCCAATTTTGGTGAGCTCGTGCAAATTGTAGCCTCTTTTTCCTGTTTGTAGTGAAGATGAGTGGTACCCGGTGGGGTCTTCTGCTGTTGTAGCCCACCTTTCTTTCCCATTCTGACATTCAGTTTGGAGTTCAGGAGATTGTCTTGACCAGGACCACAACCCTACATGCATTGAAGCAACTGCCATGTGATTGGTTGACTAGATAATCACATTAATGAGAAATAGAACAGGTGTTCCTAATAATTCTTTAGGTGAGTGTAGCTGAGCACTTCTCTTCGGCCATAGAGCTGAATGGAGATGCGACACAGAAGCCTATTGGTCAGATCTGCACCGATCAGATACTTATAACCTATCCATAGGATAGGTTATTGTGGTGGACAACCCCTTTACAGAGAGGAAGATACAGACAGGCAGTACTGTATGGCAGCCAGTCAAATGAAAGTCCATCCATGTAATCCATAGACAGGCCAGGTCCAGCAGAAGGGTGGTGGAGATACTTAGGTCATAGTGGGGCGTCTCATGCAAGCAAGGGTCCCCCCTTATACATCCTAATAGGGTATATGTTGTGTTTATAGAATTTGTCTGATCTCGGACAACCCCTGTAAATTAAAGGGGTTGTCCCACAAATAATATTTTATCGTTTTCAAACGGCACCTGGACCTGATTACTTTTGTAATTGCATGTAATTAAAAATGTATTATAGCTACTGAGTTATTCAGTGATATGTATCTGTACAGCGCCACCTGCTGTTTGCTCTTTTCCTAATTTCTCTGTCCTGCTCACAGAGGGAAGCACACGCTTATTTTCTGCCACCAGCTGCAGCAGACAGGACACACCCCTGACAGAACATGCTCCTAAGCTGACAGCTTTAAATAAGTCTAGCAGAGCATTAGGAGCAATAAATGTGGAGATCTCGGGATCCATGTGAAATTAAGGACTGGTTCTAGTTTGTTAGAAAGGGGTTTTTACACTAATCATGGGATAACCCTCTTAAGACAACTTATTCCCTATCCACATGACGGGCAATAAGAGTGTGATTGGCGGGGATCTGACTAAGGCCTCGTGCACACGAACGTATGCCCTCCAAGATATTCGGTCCGTGAGCGACATTGATTGTGCACATAGGAGCGCACAGCATCATAGATATACATATCCTTACAGCTAGGGTAGACCATCACTTTATATCCGTTGGGGTTCAACCTCTGGGATCTCCAATGACCCTGAGAATGAGACAGAGCTGAATTTGAGCAGGGAATTTGGAGCTCTGTATCTGAGAAGAAACCACTATAATGGTATATTAAGAAATTAAAGGGGTTGTCCGAGTGTTTAAAGGGAATCTGTTACCACAATCTCGAACTATTATCTGCCATAATTCATGAGTAGTGCTGCACATGAGTCCAGATCACTATTTTTTATATTTTTCTACTGTCCTCAATTCCCCCGCTGTTGGTGTTTAAAGCTGCGCTGAAATACATTGTCAGGTCTGCTGTGCACGCGCAGGAATCCTCCTCATTATGTTAGAGCCGCAGTCCGCACTGTGTATTTCACAGCAGCTCTGATTGCGGACAGTGGGGGGGCAGGGGCAGAAGGAGAATAAAAAATGGCAATCTGGACTCCTGATGTGCAGTACTACTCATGTATTACTGCAGGTAACAGTCCAGAATTGTGGTAACAGATTCTCTTTAAGGGCTCATGCACACGACCATATGTTTTTTTCCGGTCCGCAAAGAACAGATCCACAAAAAATACGGATGACGTTCATGTACGTTCCGTATTTTGCAGAACGGAACAGCAGGTCCCCTAATAGAACAGTCCTATCCTTGTCCGTAATGCGGACAATAATAGGACATGTTCGTTTTTTTTTTTCGGAACAGACATATGGAAACAGAATGCACATGGAGTAACTCATTTTTTTGGGCGGACCCATTGAAATTAATGGTTCCGCATATGGTCCACAAAAAAAAATGGGACGAAAAACGTTTATGTGCATGAGCCCTAAGTATTTTCTTTCCGTGTCTGTTTTTTTTTATTTATTTTTTTTCCAGACCGTATGCGGAACCAGTCATTTCTATGGGTCTGCAAAAAAAACGTGTGTATTCTGTTTCTGTATGTCCATTCTGCAAAGAATAGAACATATCCTATTATTGTCCGCATTAAAGACAAGGATAGGACTGTTCTAGTAGGGGTCCGCTGTTCCGTTCTGCAAAATACGGAATGCACATGAACGTCATTGGATTTTTTGCGGATCTGTTTTTTGCGGACCACAAAATACATAAGGTCGTGTGCGTGAGCCCTAATACTGATCATCAGTATCTGATCAGTAGGTGTCTGACTCCTGGGACCCCTACCGACCAGCTGTTTAAAGAGACCATGGCAATACGGTGAGTGCTGCTTCCTCCTCGGCCATTGACATCACTTTCATCGGTCACATGGCCTAGGTACAGGTCAGTTCCATTCAAGTGAACAGAGCTGAGCTGTAATAGTAAGCACAGCCACTATCCAGCGGACCGCGCTCTACTTGGCAAGCTGCAAGGAAGCTGCAGTAAACATTCGTTTTAAAGGAGAGCTGTGTCTGACTGGTGCAGGTACTATTTCTTCTGATAATCAGTGTCGTACAGATGAAACTGGAACTTATAACATATCCATAGGGGTATGCCCATCTCATATATTTATGATATCAACAGGATATGCCTAAAAAGCCAGACAGATGAGAGTTCCACCTCTGGGACCTGTATCTATCTCTATAATGGTCCCCTTTCCCGACCTCATCTTATATAAATTCATTGGCCAAAGGTGGCTGGAATGTGGTATGCCAGTTATTTGGGGCAAATTCTGGAGCAATATTAGTAGAAAATCTGCTCCATGGTGCTAAACACAAACCTTCATTTTAATGTGGTATTCTTCTTGGCCATTTAAGCTATTTTCCGTGAATTTGCCATAAGTGCCTCTTCCAGCAATGAGTGTCTCATCTGAAATATTGATGGGATATGCAAAAAATGTCTAACAGATCCAAGTCCTACCTCTGGGATCTGCATCTCTATAACAGGCCCTTCACCTAACCCCTTCTTGCCTGGGTTCAGTGCCAGAGGTGGTCAACTATATCTATAGTCCTGACCACCTCTGGCCACCATATCCAGGTGGGACGAAATTGGTAGCGCCTTAGACAGCAATGCCCCTGTATTGGTTGTCCCAATATGGGTTGTATAGGTTTTCGCATAAAAAAATATTCTACAGTTTTCAAACCAGCGCCTGGATCTGAACACTTTTGTAATTGCATGCAATTAAAAATTTAGTATAACTACTGAGTTATTCAATACAATGTATCTGTATAGCGCCACCTGCTGTTTGTTTTTCTTATTTCTTTGTCCTGCTCACTGAGAAGGCCGCACATGCTCAGTTTCATCTTTTAACTGCCTCCTGAGCTGTGATAGGGAGAACATGGACACGCCCCCTCAGCTGCAGCACAAAAGACACTCCCCTTGAGCTGCCAGCTTGATATAAATCTAGCAGAGCAATGAATGGTGAGATCTCTGGATCCATGTGAGGTGCAGGGCTGTCATTTACTGTATGAAGTCTGATTTTCATTTTGTACATTAATTATGGGATAACACCTTTAAAGGAAACGAAAGCCATGACGATACCCTATTGCTACGGGCCTCATGCACAAGAACATATGCTCTCCGCTGTCTTTTTTTTTACCCATTCGATCAACGGGTCACTCACATTGACCCATTCACTTCTATGGGGCTATGCACACATCCATATTTTTTGCAGATCCATGTGGTCATTCCGCAAATTATAGAACATGTCCTATTCCAGTCCGCACTGCGGATGAGAATTGTCATTTCTATAGATAGTAGTAAATGCACATGGTGTCTGTGTTTGCAGACCAAAATATGGAGATGGTTGTGTGAATGAGGCGTTAAAGAATCTTTTTATTTAATTTTATTTTTTTCATTTTAAATATCCTGTTTACATTTGGTCAAGCGCTAGACCATAAGGTACCCATAGACTACGCTATATACGATATGTCACCTCTCCTATCAAATGAAGCACCCCACGTGAGATGCTAATGTGGCAATGTACAGTGTTAATGACCTGTATACATCTTACGCTGACTCGTGATGTCACTTCCACATTTAACGCATCATTTCACTTCTCAGCTTAACCTTATTTGTATTGGACACATTTAGCAACTGTAGGAAGCAAATATACTTTACATGATGAATGGCTGAAGCATGGCGACAATCTGCTTTGTTTACACTGGAGGCAGTCGGACAGAACAGACAGGAGAGCGCTCTTAGAGGTATTTGCCTGAGACTGACTGACACTCAACTACAAGAGGGTCCACTTAAAGGTAAACCACACATTGCGGACATAATTTACCATACAGTGCATTCGAAAAGTTTCCACATCATGTTATGTTTTGGCCTAGTGCTAAAAAAAAAAAAAAATCCTATCAATCTGCACTCAATCAATAATGGCGAAGTGAAAACAGCATGATACAAATCTAGAATTTATTGAAAAGGAAAAAGCTAATATCTTGCACTGACATAAGTATTCAGACCCTTTACTCAGGACGTACAGTAGATGAAGTATCTTTGGCAGTGATTACAGCCTCCAGTCTTGGGTATGATGCCACAAGTTTTTTACACTTGGATTTGGAGATTTTCTGCTATTCTTCTCTGCAGATCCTCTCAAGCTCTGTCAGGTTATTATTATTTGAATGAGAACCATTAGATGACAGTCATTTTTAGGTCACTCCAGAGATGTTCGACTAGGTTCAATTCAGGGCTCTGGCTGGGCCACTGATGGACATTCACAGAGTTGTCTCTAAGCCACTCAGTGTCTTGTTGGAAGGTGAACCTTCGGCCCAGTCTAAAGGTCCAGAGCACTCTGGATCAGGTTTTCAATCTCTGTACTTTTTTCCATTCAGTTTTACCTTAACCCTGACCAGTCTCCCTGTTACAGCCACTGAAAAACACCTCCACAACATGATGCTGCCACCACCATGCTTCACTGTAGGGATGGTTTTGGGCAGGTGAAGACCACTGCCTGGCTTCCACCACACAAGATGCTTAGAACTGAGGCCAAAAAGTTCAATCTTGGAATTATCAGACTAGAGAATCTTGTTTCTCACAGTTAAGGCTGTATTCACACGTCCGCAATGTGTTTTGCGGATACACGGAGACACGGATCCGCAAAACACGGAAAGCGGCAATGTGCTTTCCGCATTTTGCGGACCGCACATTGCCGACATAATAGAATATGCCTGTTCTTGTCCGCAATTGCGGACAAGAATAGGACATGTTCTATTTTTTTGCGGAAACGGAAGCACGGATGCGGAAGTGCGGATCCGCAAATGTGGATGCGGACAGCACATTCCGTCCCCATAGAGAATGAATGGGTCCGCACCCTTTCCGCAAAATTGCGGAAAGGATGCGGACCCATTTTGCGGACGTGTGAATGGAGCCTAAGAGTCTTAAAGCCCAGATTGGTGGAGTGCCGCAGGGATAGTTGACCTTCTGGAAGTTTCTTCCATCCACACACATGATGTCTGAAGCTTTGCCAGAGCGACAAACTAAGGAATCGGGGGAGACCCTACTCCCCCGATTCCTTAGTTTGGTGAGACAGCCCGCTTTAGGAAGAGTCCTGGTTGTTCCAAACTTCTTTCATTTAAGAATTATGGAGACCTCTGTTCCCTTGGGAACTTTCAGAGCAGCAGGAATGTTTTTTGCCCCTTCTCTAGATCTGTACCTCCACACAATCCTGTCTCTGAGCTCTACAGGCAGTACTTCCCCATGGCTTGGTTTTTGCTCTGATATACAGTACAGACCAAAAGTTTGGACACACCTTCTCATTCAAAGAGTTTTCTTTATTTTGATGACTATGAAAATTGTAGAGTCACACTGAAGGCATCAAAACTATGAATTAACACATGTGGAAATATATACATAACATAAAAGTGTGAAACAACTGAAAATATGTCATATTCTAGGTTCTTCAAAGTAGCCACCTTTTGCTTTGATTACTGCTTTGCACACTCTTGGCATTCTCTTGATGAGCTTCAAGAGGTAGTCACCTGAAATGGTCTTCCAACAGTCTTGAATGAGCTCCCAGAGATGCTTAGCACTTGTTGGCCCTTTTGCCTTCACTCTGCGGTCCAGCTCACCCCAAACCATCTCGATTGGGTTCAGGTCCGGTGACTGTGGAGGCCAGGTCATCTGGCGCAGCACTCCATCACTCTCCTTCATGGTCAAATAGCCCTTACACAGCCTGGAGGTGTGTTTGGGGTCATTGTCCTGTTGAAAAATAAATGATGGTCCAACTAAACGCAAACCGGATGGAATAGCATGCCGCTGCAAGATGCTGTGGTAGCCATGCTGGTTCAGTATGCCTTCAATTTTGATTAAATCCCCAACAGTGTCACCAGCAAAGCATCCCCACACCATCACACCTCCACCTCCATGCTTCACGGTGGGAACCAGGCATGTAGAGTCCATCCATTCACCTTTTCTGCATCGCACAAAGACACGGTGGTTGGAACCAAAGATCAAAGGTTTGGAACCAAAACCAAATTTGGACTCATCAGACCAAAGCACAGATTTCCACTGGTCTAATGTCGATTCCTTGTGTTCTTTAGCCCAAACAAGTCTCTTCTGCTTGTTGCCTGTCCTTAGCAGTGATTTCCTAGCAGATGTTCTACCATGAAGGCCTGATTCACACAGTCTCCTCTTAACAGTTGTTCTAGAGATGTGTCTGCTGCTAGAACTCTGTGTGGCGCTGACCTGGTCTCTAATCTGAGCTGCTGTTAACCTGCGATTTCTGAGGCTGGTGACTCGGATGAACTTATCCTCCGCAGCAGAGGTGACTCTTGGTCTTCATTTCCTGGGGCGGTCTGCATGTGAGCCAGTTTCTTTGTAGCGCTTGATGGTTTTTGTGACTGCACTTGGGGACACTTTCAACGTTTTCCCAATTTTTCAGACTGACTGACCTTCATTTCTTAAAGTAATGATGGCCACTCGTTTTTCTTTACTTAGCTGCTTTTTTCTTGCCATAATACAAATTCTAACAGTCTATTCAGTAGGACTATCAGCTGTGTATCCACCTGACTTCTCCACAATGCAACTGATGGTCCCAACCCCATTTATAAGGCAAGAAATCCCACTTATTAAACCAAACAGGGCACACCTGTAAAGTGAAAACCATTTCAGGTGACTACCTCTTGAAAGGGCTTCTGTCACCCCACTAAAGTCATATATATTTTTTTGGGCTAGTTACATTCCTTATAGTGCAATATATGAGAATATAATGTTGTTACTTACTTTCATTCGGCCGTTTCTTATAAAAACGAAGTTTTATAATATGCAAATCAGGTCTCTACCAGCAAGTAGGGCGTCTACTTGCTTGTAGCCGCCGCAAAAAAACGCCCCCTCGTCGTGTTGATTGACAGGGCCAGCCGCAATCTCCTCCTCCGGCAGGCCCTGTCAGCATTTTAAAAATCGCGCGCCTCTGTTCATTCGGCGCAGGCGCTCTGAGATGAGGAGGCTCGTCTCCTCAGAACTCCCTCAGTGCGCCTGCGCCAATGACGTCTTCTCTTTCGGTGATGTCATCGGCGCAGGCGCACTGAGGGAGTTCTGAGGAGACGAGCCTCCTCATCTCAGAGCGCCTGCGCCGAATGAACAGAGGCGCGCGATTTTTTAAATGCTGACAGGGCCGGCCAGAGGAGGAGATCGCGGCTGGCCCTGTCAATCAACACGACGAGGGGGCGGTTTTTTGCGGCGGCTACCAGCAAGTAGACGCCCTACTTGCTGGTAGAGACCTGATTTGCATATTATAAAACTTCGTTTTTATAAGAAACGGCCGAATGAAAGTAAGTAACAACATTATATTCTCATATATCGCACTATAAGGAATGTAACTAGCCCAAAAAAAAAAATGACTTTAGTGGGGTGACAGAAGCCCTTGAAGCTCATCAAGAGAATGCCAAGAGTGTGCAAAGCAGTAATCAAAGCAAAGGGTGGCTACGTTGAAGAACCTAGAATATGACATATTTTCAGTTGTTTCACACTTTTTTGTTATGTATATAATTCCACATGTGTTAATTCATAGTTTTGATGCCTTCAGTGTGAATCTACAATTTTCATAGTCATGAAAATAAAGAAAACTCTTTGAATGAGAAGGTGTGTCCAAACTTTTGGTCTGTACTGTACATTTTCAGCTGTGAGACCTTAGTAGACTTGTGTCATTCCAAATCATGTCACTAGTAGTACCAGAAAACCCCTTTACATATTCATTGATTTCATATTTATTATATAACCAATGCCATACATTTTACTTGGTTACAGTCTATGGACACCTCTGCACTGATTTTTATATTGTTAATTTGCTTCCTAAATCCAAAATTAATCAACTTCCTAAATAGTCTTCATTACAAATGTCCTACTATATTATTGATGTACAGGAGGTGCGAGTCCTTCACAAAGCAGGCTGTCCTGCTGAATCTGACATAAATCTATAAGAGCACTGCTCTTGGCTCTGCCTGCTTTCTCTCTGTTTTCTTTCTTGTACATGGCTAATCATAGTGTGGAGGGGGGATCCAAGGAAAACAGCTCACACACGAAAAAACACACAAGACAGTCAAAAGGGGAATAATCATATAGACTCATATAGACTGTGTTTGAATGTCAAGAGAGAAAAATTCCCAGATTAGACTCAACAAAAGAATGGGGAATAACACACTCCTCAGCATTCGCATCTTCATCATCACAGTAAATAGTAGATCCATTGTGAGCTGTAGAAAGGAATATCAGTCTAGGGATGAAGCCTTGCTGATACATAAGAACTAGTAAAGACAGCAGCATCTTGGACACACAGACCTCACATCCAGCCTGTATTGCTGAGAGGGACAACACCACATGAACAATGTCTGAAACTATATGCAGGTTGGAAACTAAAGATTAGGGGGTCTGAAAATGAATGTACAAGTGAAGATTGCAGGCATAACACAAAGTTTTGTTTCACTCAAGTTAACCACTAACATACAGGTCCTTCTAAAAAAATTAGCATATTGTGATAAAGTTCATTATTTTCTGTAATGTACTGATAAACATTAGACTTTCATCTATTTTAGATTCATTACACACAACTGAAGTAGTTCAAGCCTTTTATTGTTTTAATATTCAGCTCATGAAAACCCAAAATTCCTATCTAAAAAAATTAGCATATTTCATCCGACCAATAAAAGAAAAGTGTTTTTAATACAAAAAAAGTCAACCTTCAAATAATTATGTTCAGTTCTGCACTCAATACTTGGTCGGGAATCCTTTTGCAGAAATGCACTGCTTCAATGCGGCGTGGCATGGAGGCTATCAGCCTGTGGCACTGCTGAGGTGTTATGGAGGCCCAGGATGCTTCGATAGCGGCCTTAAGCTCATCCAGAGTGTTGGGTCTTGCGTCTCTCAACTTTCTCTTCCCAATATCCCACAGATTCTCTATGGGGTTCAGGTCAGGAGAGTTGGCAGGCCAATTGAGCACAGTAATACCATGGTCAGTAAACCATTTACCAGTGGTTTTGGCACTGTGAGCAGGTGCCAGGTCGTGCTGAAAAATGAAATCTTCAGTCTCCATAAAGCTTTTCAGCAGATGGAAGCATGAAGTGCTCCAAAATCTCCTGATAGCTAGCTGCATTGACCCTGCCCTTGATAAAACACAGTGGACCAACACCAGCAGCTGACATGGCACCCCAGACCATCACTGACTGTGGGGACTTGACACTGGACTTCAGGCATTTTGGCATTTCCCTCTCCCCAGTCTTCCTCCAGACTCTGGCACCTTGATTTCCGAATGACATGCAACAGTCCAGTGCTGCTTCTCTGTAGCCCAGGTCAGGCGCTTCTGCCGCTGTTTCTGGTTCAAAAGTGGCTTGACCTGGGGAATGCGGCACCTGTAGCCCATTTCCTGCACACGCCTGTACACGGTGGCTCTGGATGTTTCTACTCCAGACTCAGTCCACTGCTTCTGCAGGTCCCCCAAGGTCTGGAATCGGTCCTTCTCCACAATCTTCCTCAGGGTCCGGTCACCTCTTCTCGTTGTGCAGCGTTTTCTGCCACACTTTTTCCTTCCCACAGACTTCCCACTGAGGTGCCTTGATACAGCACTCTGGGAACAGCCTATTCGTTCAGAAATGTCTTTCTGTGTCTTACCCTCTTGCTTGAGGGTGTCAATGATGGCCTTCTGGACAGCAGTCAGGTCGGCAGTCTTACCCATGATTGCGGTTTTGAGTAATGAACCAGGCTGGGAGTTTTTAAAAGCCTCAGGAATCTTTTGCAGGTGTTTAGAGTTAATTAGTTGATTCAGATGATTAGGTTAATAGCTCGTTTAGAGAACCTTTTCATGATATGCTATTTTTTTTAGATAGGAAATTTGGGTTTTCATGAGCTGTATGCCAAAATCATCAATATTAAAACAATAAAAGGCTTGAACTACTTCAGTTGGTGTGTAATGAATCTAAAATATATGAAAGTCTAATGTTTATCAGTATGTAAAAAAATTTTTTACAAAAAATCTTCTCTAAATATCTCAGAACACCAGTCAGATAATCCTTTATCCCCCCCCCCCCCCCCCCCCCCAACCACTATCTGGCTGTTATACAACTAGCTGCAGCATCCTCCCTGTTCTGTCTTGCAGTATTCAAAAAGATTGATAAGCCCCCCTGGACCAAGGGCTGCATTACACCTACAGATTATCTGACATATTTTCTGACCAATCATTGGTCAGATGGACGGTTAAACACACAGATCTTTTGTTATACACACCAACTATTGGTCTGATTGGACAGAAATTGGTCAGATAATGTCTTGGTGTAATACAGCCCTAAGCCCTGTCCATGCAATCATTCCCAGCTAGAACTCAAACAGATCAGCAGAAGATTAACCCCTGTGTTCTCTGATTGTTTTAGGAACATGCAGAAAATCCTGAGGATAGACAAACCGAGGGGAACAAAATAATCTCCTGTTTCCTGGTATCAATAATTTCTATGTCTGGTGTTCCTATAAGAGGTTCGGCAGCCCCTTAGTTATGCATTATGTCATGTGAGGACTTAAAACTGTAGAATACACACTGTGGCACTGAAGAACCTTTTTAAAAGAAAACACAAAACAAAAAACAATAGCACCAAATGTCAATGGAACACCAGCTGGCACAGAAGAAGAAAGCTATACCGTCATCACAGGCCCCACAAATCTTCACCCGAGTATAAAAATATTTAGAACAGATAAAAAACCATGCCAAATGAAAGGCAGCAAAAAACCATCTATATTCTTACCATCTTGAAGGCCTGTGTTGCCTTTGTTTCCACAACCCGTAAAACATCCCGAAGCTCTTTGATTCCCTTTAATATATTTCTGTAAAATGAAAAAAAAAAGAAAACACAAACTATAATAATCATAGTCACATAGCAAGAAAGTATCACCTACACAAAAAAGCTACATTACAGGTCACTACCATAAAACAGTCAAGAATATATAAAAGAACTGATGCAAATAAAAACGGTGCTGGTGCCAACCAGTCAAATGAAAGAGTTAACTTTTCAAGGTTGTTTTGTGAAACACTCCAATTTTGCATTCATTTTTATGCTTAAGGGCTATCAACACCTTTGGAGGCATTTTTATTATCATTGCCTTTTACTCATTTTGGGCTAAAAAAAAACCAGTTTTATTAAAGTTTAACCATTTTTGTTCTACAGCCGCCACTTTCAGTGTATCTGCAGACTATCTTTCTGTTTACAAAAAGACGAGATGACTAAACTAGAAGAAGGGAAGGAAGCAGGAAAGCTACTGAGCATGTTCGTCCACCTGGGAATGCAGGAGAAGATGGACCAGAAGGACAAACAGCAGGGGGCGCTAATGTACATAAAAAATAATAATAATATGTATTACATATATATTGTAATAATACTTATTGTGGGATAACCCATTAGTCCCAGATATGTCTTTAAATTGTGCCTAGAAACTCGAAAGTGTTGAAAAAATGCACTCATCCTGCTGTAGGTAAGCGTGTCCTCCCGTAATGTGTACACAGCCTAGTATCGACAGAAGGGCGAAGGCCTTACAGCAGGAAATTGGTTTACAATGAATATTTCAGAGAGACTTTTGCTTTTAGCCAATTTAAATTATTAAACAGGTACAGTTAACACTCATTACAGGACTGACATTACAATCTAAACAGACGGGGAAATGGTCAGGAATGCCGTCAAGTGTCGAAGGGAAAGGGACTCCTAACAGCCGCCTGAAAATTTATTTTTATTTTTTTCTAAAAATGCTTTATTTTAGACATCACTAAACCTTGCAGGGTATATTCACATACAGTTTCCGGCGCTTTTAGCTGTGTGAAAAGAGGAAATAATAAATAAAAAAATGTACTACCTTAAGTATTTCTATGATTATAGTGTTCCTTGTATTTTTTATTTTTTTTATCCAAATTTCCACCACTGACTTTATTACAAACACCTTGGATAAAGTACTAGTGAACAAGGTGTTAAATATTGCATTAAATATTTTTACCACTAGGTGGCACTGTAGGTGAGAGAACACGTACATAGAGATGATTCCTAATAACAGCACACCATGTGGTGAAAATTAGAATTGCAAATATATCTTATCAATGGTTTAAAAAAAAGCTTGTACTGTCACACAAATATTTAAGCCCCAGAAAATCCCTTTAAAGAGTTGTCCAAGATGAGGAAAAAATCTTTTTCTACCCAGACACAGTGCCACATTCGTCGATGAGCTATGACTGGTATCACAGCTCATCTTTAGTCAACAGAATGGTTCTGAGCTACAATACTAGATGCAGCCCACAGACCAGAGTAAGGGCTCATTCAGATGAGTCTGACCGAATGAGTGGGTCCGCATCCGTTACGCAATTTTGCGGATAGGAAGCGGACCCATTCATTTCAATGGGGCCGCAAAAGATGCAAACAGCACTTTGTGTGTTGTCCGCATCCGTAGTTCCGTTCTGCAGCCCAAAGAATAGGCATTTCTATCATAGTGCTGGCCATGTGTGGTCCGCAAAATGCGGAATGCACGCGGCCGGTATCTGTGTTTTGCGGATACTCAATTTGCGCACCGCAAAACACTACGGCCGTCTGAATAAGCCCTAAGCCTGTTTCTGGGACATAAAAAAGTAGACCCTTTATCTCATCTAATATTGTTTGTTACCAACTCTGGGTCTTTTCTTTACCGGATAAGGACGCACATCCCTTTTTCCTAATCTATCTTATTTTCTGATTGTAGATTTTCTGTTTTCTGTACATGATTATGGGGGCGGCCATCTTGCCTGAGCTGTCATTAACACCACCTAAAAGACTAGCTTTACAGCAGGACAATAAGAACCTGTAGTCTGGAGAAGACTCATTGACTGCTAAGGGAGTGATCTGTGGGCATGGTCTGTGACTTGTGCAGAAAAGGGGAGTAGATAAGCTGTGACCTCACTTATTGTGAATGGTCTGTGATCCTTTGTTATCTATATATAGATGATATTTGTCATTGCAATCCTGCATATGATGATAATGAGAGGACTACTGAAATCTGAAAGCCTAATACTATGAGTCTCGAAACCAGCATGAAAACTGCAGGATGCTAAGAAAAAAATAAAAAAAGATAGTGGCATGGAATAATAAAAATAACATCACTAATAGTTATTAAAAAATATGTTTAACATAAAAACTTGACTTAAACATCAGGTCATTTCCTGATGACACATTCCCTCTTTGAAATTTAAAGGGTATATTTTTCATTAGCAGCTCCTGTTCTAACATTTGCATGGTCCCCAACTCATCTGAAGAGGACATCTTCACCAGCAAAACCATTAACAGATTTATTTAACCAATCACTGGCAACAGGAGTCGTCCCAGAAGATTGGAAATTAGCAAATGTTGTGCCCATTCACAAGAAAGGTAGTAGGGAGGAATCGGGCAACTATAGGCTAGTAAGCCTGACATCAATAGTGGGGAAATTAATGGAAACCATACTTAAGGAGAGGATTGTGGAACATCTAAAATCCCATGGATTGAAAGATGGAAAACAGCATGGGTTTACTTCAGGGAGATCATGTCAAACTAATCTTATTGATTTTTTTGATTGGGTGACTAAAATAATAGATGGCGGAGGTGCAGTAGACATCGCTTATCTAGACTTTAGTAAGGCTTTCGATACTGTCCCACATAGAAGGCTTATCAATAAATTGCAGTCTTTGAGCGTGGACTCCGATATTGTAGAATGGATTAGGCAGTGGCAGAGGGACAGACAACAGAGGGTTGTAGTCAATGGAGTATATTCAGACCATGGTCTTGTTACCAGTGCGGTACCTCAGGGATCTGTTCTGGGACCCACATTGTTTAATATCTTTATCAGCGAAATTGCAGAAGGCCTCAATGGTAAGGTGTGTCTTTTTGCTGATGACACAAAGATTTGTAACAGGGTTGATGTTCCTGGAGGGATACACCAAATGGAAAAGGATTTAGGAAAACTAGAGTAATGGTCCAAAATCTGGCAACTAAAATGTAATGTTGATAAGTGCAAGATAATGCACCTGGGGCGTAAAAACCCAGGAGCAGAATATAAAATCAGTGATACAGTCCTAACCTCAGTATCTGAGGAAAGGGATTTAGGGATCATTATTTCAGAAGACTTAAAGGTATGCAGACAATGTCATAGAGCAGCAGGAAATGCTAGCAGAATGCTTGGGTGTATAGGGAGAGGAATTACCAGTAGACAGAGGGAGGTGCTCATGCCGCTCTACAGAGCACTAGTGAGACCTCATTTGGAGTATTGTGCTCAGTACTGGAGACCATATCTCCAGAAGGACATTGATACTTTGGAGAGAGTTCAGAGAAGAGCTACTAAACTGGTACATGGATTGCAGGATAAAACTTACCAGGAAAGATTAAAGGACCTTAACATGTAAAGCTTGGAAGAAAGAGGAGACAGAGGGGATATGATAGAAACTGCTAAATACATAAAGGGAATCAACAAGGTAAAAGAGGAGAGAATATGTAAAAGAAGAAAAACTGCTACAAGAGGGCATAGTATTAAATTAGAGGGGCAAAGGTTTAAAAGTAATATCAGGAAGTATTACTTTACTGAGAGAGTAGTGGATGCATGGAATAGCCTTCCTGCAGAAGTGGTAGCTGCAAATACAGTGAAGGAGTTTAAGCATGCATGGGATAGGCATAAGACCATCCTTCATATAAGATAGGGCCAAGAGCTATTCATAGTACTCAGTATATTGGGCAGACTAGATGGGCCAAATGGGTTCTTATCTGCCGACACATTCTATGTTTCTATGTCACTGTGGAGGAAATGGGGATAAAAGTTCATACAGCCAGAGCCTTGGAGCTGCAAGTTAAAATTGTCCAGGTTTAAAACCTCTTAAACACTATCACACGAGCATGAATGGAAAATACAGGAACGAGTACAAAATCATCTTTGTGAACGCAAGATGTTACAGCGCTCAACACCGCATTGTTTTGTATGAGCACAGAGCACCCTCTAGTGTTTGATTGTCATTACTGCAAGGGTCCACTGTGCTGCTCAAATCCTCAGTTCCACACTATTTATTAGATTAAACATGTACTGAGTGTCTTAGGCTACTTTCACACTTGCGTTTTTGTTTTCCAGTATTAAGTTCCGTCACAGGAGCTCAATACCGGAAAAGAACTGATCAGTTTTATCCTAATGCATTCTGAATGGAGAGTAATGCGTTCAGTATGCATCAGGATGCATCAGTTCAGTCCCTTTTACGTTTTTTGGACAGAGAAAATACTGCAGCATGCTCTGGCCAAAAATACTGAATAATTGCCGGAATGCCAGATCCGGCATTAATTTACATTGAAGTGTATTAGTGCCGTGTTCCGGCAAAACGGATCCGGCTTTTCAGTCTGCGCAGACCTTTAAAAATGCAAAAAAAAAATTATACCGGATCCGTTTTTCCAGATTAAACGGATCCGGTATTTCAATGCATTTGTCAGCCGGATCTGCATCCTGATCCGTCTGACAAATGCCATCAGTTTGTGTCCGGATTGCCACAAGTGTGAAAGTACCCTTAAGCAATTTAGCATTAAAATCTCTCTTTTGTTCTCCCTCACAAGGGCCCATAACATACATTTATTTGGAGATGAGACCTTAATTCTAAATGAGGTCTTGATCGGCTCCCCCCGGCTGATCACAAGGGATGGGAGAAGAGTTCAGTCAGCTAATCACCAAGAAAATGATGAAAAGTCCAACCACCGATACTAGAATCTATGCATCATGATATGATCTTGCTTGATCTTCATCTTGATATCTAACATTACTTGTAAAACCAAAGCCCATCTCCCCTTAAAATTCTTAAATTCAGATCCCACTGTTATCCACAAATATGCCCCCCCACATGTCACGCAGGCGATGCTAAGATATAAGGGGTTATTTGTTTGGGGCCCTCACACTGTACAGCCGCTTTAGTTGTCCCTGTGTCCGCCGGAGGCAAGGAGGGAACATCATGGTGAGGCCGCGTTCACATTTCCGTGTCTATCTGCGTTTTATCTCTGAAGACATCCATGAAGGATCTGTGTTTGGTCCGTGTGTCATCCATATTCCATGGACACTGCTCAAGTGAAAACTAACTGCCAAAGCATATCCTATGGCTCCTTTCACACGGGCGAGATTTCCGCGAGGGTGCAATGCGTGAGGTGAACGCATTGCACCCGCACTGAATCCGGACCCATTCATTTCTATAGGGCTGTGCACATGAGCGGTGATTTTCACGCATCACTCGTGCGTTGCGTAAAAATCGCAGCATGCTCCTCTTTGTGTGTTTTTCACGTAACGCAGGCCCCATAGAAATGGATGGGGTTGCGTAAAAATCGCAAACATCCGCAAGCAAGTGCGGATGCAGTGCGATTTTCACGCACGGTTGCTAGGTGATGATCGGGATGGGGACCCGATCATTATTATTTTCCCTTATAACATGGTTATAAGGGAAAATAATAGCATTCTGAATACAGAATGCATAGTAAAATAGGGCTGGAGGGGTTAAAAAAAAATCTAAAATAATTTAACTCACCTTAATCCACTCTCTTCTTTCTTCATCTGTGAGGAAAAGGACCTTTGATGATGTCACTACGCTCATCACATGGTCCATCACATGATCCATCACCATGGTAAAAGATCATGTGACTGACCATGTGATTAGCGTAGTGACGTCATCAAAGGTCCTTTTCCTCACAGATGAAGAAAGAAGAGAGTGGATTAAGGCGAGTTAAATTATTTTAGATTTTTTTTAACCCCTCCAACCCTATTTTACTTAGCATTCTGTATGAAGGAGGACGCAGCCGCCCTCTTTTTATTTTCTATGGGGCCGGCGAAAAATAGCCGAGCACTGGCTCGGCTTTTTCCGTCGGCCCTATAGAAAAGAATAAGAGCCGGGGCCACGCATGCACGGTACGCTCTCACCATGGTGATGAATCATGTGACTGACCAGGTCCTTTTCCTCACATTTGAAGACAGAAGAGAGTGGATTAAGGGGAGTTAAATTATTTTAGATTTTTTTTAACCCCTCCAGCCCTATTATACTATGCATTCTGTATTCAGAATGCTATTATTTTCCCTTATTACCATGTTATAAAATAAAATAATACAATCTACACAACCTTGAACCCAAAACTGAACTTCTGTGAAGAAGTTCGGGTCTAGGTACCACAGTCAGTTTTTTATCACGCGCCTGCAAAACACATTGCACCCGCGCGATAAAAACTGAACAACGGAACGCAATCGCAGTTCAAAACTGACTGCAATTGCGTACCTACTCGCGCGGGTTTGCCGCAATGCACCAGGACGCATCCGGACCTAATCCGGACACGCTCGTGTGAAAGAGGCCTATTAGTGGTCAGTGAAAAACAGAGCAAACACAGATGTCAGTGATTTTTTACAGATCCATAGACTTTGGCCTCATGCACACGACCGTTGTGTGTTTTGCGGTCCGCAAATTGCAGATCCACAAAACACGGATGGCGTCCGTGTGCGTTCCGCAATTTGCAGAACGGCACAGACAGCCATTGATATAACTGCCTATTCTTGTCCACAAAACGGACAAGAATAGGACAGGTTATATTTTTTGGGTGGACCACGGAACGGAGCAACGGATGCGGACAGCACACGGAGTGCTGTCCGCATCTTTTGTGGCCCTATTGAAGTAAATGGGTCCACATCCAAGCCGCAAAAATTGCGGCTCAGATGCGGACCAGAACAACGGTCGTGTGCATGAGGCCTTTGAAGGGATTGTGTCAATTCAGCAAATATCATTTATTACCGTATTTTTCGCCGTATAAGACGCACTTTTTCTTCCCCCAAAATGGGGGAGAAATGCCCCTGCGTCTTATACGGCGAATGCAGTCAGTTTTACATCGCTGGCAGCGATGTAAAGAGAGCGAGGACTCGGGGAGGGACTGGGAGGAGGAGCTGGGGCCGGCAATAGCGGCGGGGCGGTGCTGTCACTGTACTAAAGGCCCGCCCCGCCGCTCCGGTGTACTAATAAAATATGTCATATTCAATGAATGGTTATTAAATATGCCCCTTTATGCTTAATAGTACCTTAAATCCTTAGCGCTTCAGTAGTATGCAGGCTGGGCGGGCGGCAGCGTAACTCCCTGATGTCACGTGCCTGCGCCGCCTACTTTATGAATGAAGCAGGCGGCGCAGGCAAGTGACGTCAGTGAGTGACGCGCCGCGCCGGCTGCCCGGCCTGCCGGCATTGTACTGAAGCGCTTCGGATTTAAGGTACTTTTAGGAATAAAGAGGCATATTTAAAAACTATTAATTGAATAAGACATATGATATTAGTATACAGGAGCGGCGGGGGATCTGTGGATGGCACAGTTATGGGCTGGGAGGGTCTGTGGATGACACATGTATAACAGTGCCATCCACAGATCCCCCCCTGTAACAGTGCCAGCCACAGATCCCCCTGTAACAGTGAAAGCCACAGATCCCCCTGTAACAGTGAAAGCCACAGATCCCCCCATAACAGTGTCTGTCATCCACAGTTCCCCCCTAACAGTGTCCGTCATCCACAGTTCCCCCCTAACAGTGTCCGTCATCCACAGTTCCCCCCATAACAGTGTCCGTCATCCACAGTTCCCCCCATAACAGTGTCCGTCATCCACAGTTCCCCCCATAACAGTGTCCGTCATCCACAGATCCCCCCATAAGTGTCAGTCATCCACAGATCCCCCCATAACAGTGTCAGTCATCCACAGATCCCCCCATAACAGTGTCAGTCATCCACAGATCCCCCCATAACAGTGTCCGTCATCTACAGATCCCCCCATAACAGTGTCCGTCATCCACAGATCCCCCCATAACAGTGTCCGTCATCCACAGATCCCCAGTAATAGTGCCATCCACAGACCACCTAGTTCCAAACCCACAGCACACCTTTTGGTTAAAAATATTTTTTTTCTTATTTTCCTCCCCAAAAACCTAGGTGCGTCTTATACGCCGGTGCGTCTTATACGGCGAAAAATACGGTAACTGAAGTCACATAAAATGTATAGGTTTTGAGCGGAGTTCTGCTTTAAAGGGGTATTTTAGCACTACCAAAAAGAGTACCCAGGGCAGCAAATGGTGTAAAAATACAAACTTTTATACTCGTCGATCTTCCTGCCAGGGTCCCACTTTCCGCTCCTGTCTCAACCAATCAGTAAATGGCTGGGATTTCTGCTGATCGATAAAAACAATCCAAGCCATTTCCTGTAGTGTTAAGACAGGAGCAGAGCGTGGACCCTGGCGCCATCGGAATGTCAGCAACGGGGATCGGTGAGGTGATCAAGTGCTTTTATTTTTCTTGCTGCCCTAAGAAACTCTTTTTGACCCCTTTAAGTGCCGGATCTGAGGCCCTCATTCAAATTTTCTTTTCCCCTGATAGATTCAACTCTTACTTTTAATAGTCACTGTACTGTCACAAAGTTTTTTTTTATTTACTGGAGAATGGTGCAATTAGCACATTTCTAAATTACTTCATTTAAAAAAAAATCTGCCTGCGTCCACCTGAAAAAAAAAAAAGCTCTAAAATCATGGCAACTAGCGGTCTTACTTCCACCTAATTTTCAGTCCACTGCCTGCTGTCAGGCAAGACCCCTCCCTGGTAACAGAGACTCAGAAGACTGCAGAGAGGAAGTGGGGGAGTGCCACAGCTAGCTGAGATCCTGAGCCTGATAAAACAACTGCTTCTACACTGCTTCTGAAAATCAAAAGGAGCCTCCTTCTTTTCTAGAAGTGTGATTTATCCATATTAGCTTTCTTAGCTCCCTAGAAGAAAACAAACATAGTGGGAAGTGAGGTCACTGCATATAGTAGTGGCAGAAGGGAGACAACCCCTGCTTCTGTGAGAAATGCATCTAGCTGTGCAGCTGAAACAGAGAAGAGGGTGAAAAAGACTTTAGGGAAGCCTAAAAACACCAGTTCCTGCATAGATATATAGTACAAAGAGGCGCAGCCATTATGCAAACTTTCTTTGAAAACTCAGGTAAGAACACAGACCTTAGATACAGCATGTAAATGCTAAGAGATAACCCCCATGGTAGCATGCATGGAGCCTGTGGAGCTGCATACACGTTTCCTAGGGCCCATAATAAACACTCATAGGCACCTTGTGAGGCGATGTGTAGTGCTGCCATAATCCAGCATGCAGCGGAACGCACCACCATTTTTTATGATTTTCATGACTGTGAAAATTGTTTCTCATTATATTGGAGAGGTACTGTAAGGGTTCGCGGAACTCTGTAGGTGCCACACTATTGATCTGTAGCACAACCCACACATTTCTGTCATTTTCCGTCATTCCCTTAGATTGCTGTAAATGATGAAAAATGTGAGCTCCTAAAATCTCCCATAAACCTGCACTAATGGCTTTGGAGGTTGTCACAAGAGCCGCTGATAATGGCCGGTGACAGCAGTTTAACCAAAGGGATAAAACACTATCAGGGAAAGCGTCTCTGTTAAAATCAATGGTATCTGACACAAGGCGCATTCACAGCTATAAAGCGGAGACTTTCAGCTGCCTTCCATCCTAGCATGTCACCTCTGAGAATAGTCAGTGACCCTGGGGGCGTTATCTGAGGCTTCCAGCAGTGGAAAGTCTTTAAAGGGGTTGTCTCATCATGGACAATGGGGGCATATCGCTAGGATATACCCCCATTGTCTAACAGGTGCGGGTCCCACCACTGGGACCCACACCTATATCGAGAAATGAGCCCCACAAGTGAAGGAGGGTGCACTGCACATACGCAGCCGCCCTCTATTTATTTTCTATGGGGCCGGCGAAAAATAGCCGAGCACTGGCTCGGCTTTTTACGTCGGCCCTATAGTAATGAATGGGAGCCGGGGCCACGCATGCAAGGTACGCTCTCATTCACTTCTAAGGGGAGTCCTCCAGCCACCAACTTGCGGGGCTCCGCTCTAGATATAGATGCAGGTCCCAGCGGTGGGACCCGCACCAATAAGACAATGGGATATGCCCCCATTGTCCATGATGAGACAACCCCTTTAAGGAAAAAGAACTGCTTGGGAGACACCAGCTTTAACCATCATAAAATCTGAAGGGCCTTCCTGTGGTTCCATTTCATATCAGTCTAGTTCTGCTGTGCTACATATGTCCTCATATATCACATGGCGGATGGGCCATTCTGGAGTGTACGACATAGAACTGGGAGCGGTGAGGGTTGTCAGCCACAATGTCTGGAATACTGCGGCGATATGGAGGGCACGTATCACATCATAACTCGCCAGATTTTCTATATAGTAGACTGGGAATGCCCAGACAGACAGACAGACAGATAAAGCAGCAAAAAGGTAGCACACTCCAATGGTTAGAAAGAAAAAAAAATCTTTTATTTACCCAAGCGTTAACCTTTTTTGGGGACTTTTTAATCAGTGGACTGTGCTGCCTTTTATCCACAGGGATTTGGTCAAATCCTCTTGGGCTTACACCCGGCCTTTAGTTTTTTTCTGGTGCCTCTATTTTGCACAGTTTTTAGATAGATAGATTAATAGATATGTAGAAAGACAGATAGGCAGGTAGATAATAGATAGATAGATAGATAGATAGATAGATCGATATGAGATAATTAGAGATATAGATAGCTAGATTAATAGATATGATTATGTAGAAAGATAGGCAGGTAGATAATAGATAGATAGGTAGATAGATAAGAGAGCGATAGCTAGATAATTAGAGATATAGATAGATATGTAGAAAGACAGATAGACAGGTAGATAATAGATATATAGATCGATATATATTAGACAAATAGAGAAATATATATCAAATATATTAATAGGCTGGTGCCACTGACGAAGGAGCAGGTTGATCCGAAAAGCGTATGGTACTACAGTTATCCAAACAAGACCCCCGACACAACTGCTACAGGACACTGGCAACTAAAAGCATAATTAGCGAATCCTATCTAAGACCTTAAGCGGACAAGGTAAAGTGCGCAGTATCCGCGATTCAACAAGCAGCCGGACCACGTGGGACGCCGAACAAGCTACGCGCACCGGTCTTAGCATGGAGAGTCGGGAGGTTCACAGTTAGAGCGTAACATCGCTTCAATAAAGACCTACTCCGGAGGAATAAGGCAGGTAACATTTTATTCCATGACAAAGAACAGTATATGAAATGAAGCTACTAACTAGATTACCATTTACAAGGAATGTGGAAGATGATATTTATATAATATAAATCATGAACATTAATCAGCTGTATTCCTTATCATGCACCTGTGATTATGAATGAAATGGGACATTATTTAATTTACATCTACAATGATGGTATCGATGTTTTATTCTAATCATGTGCATTGATTTAACCATGAAGTTGGAGTAGCTGCTATATAAGGTTCTGTATAGAAGGCTCTAAAGGGATTGAAGTTCACACCAACGTTTTCACATAATCATGGTTTTATGAAATATGGACAAAAGCTACGGTATTTAATATCTAAGGTTAAAGAGAACTGAATACTGATTCGCCTTATAAAAAAGTACATTTATTTTCAGTTTTTTGCTAAATATATCTCATTGCTGACTCTGTTATACACATCTGATAGAGCGTACTCCCATCTGCCTCAGGTATTCCATCAGGCAGCCTATATAGGCTCCACTGGGCCAGACGGGAAGACACATTATCATCTGTGAACTGTAATTCTACGTTTTATATATCTGTATTTGTATATATTGCTTTTAGATTTATTTAGATATTTTTTATAGTTTTTTTTTTACAAATGTATGTGGATATCATAATTATCGTTTAAATATACATATCTGCCTCTTGATACATTTACTGATGACTGAGTGCCTGTTATTCAATTTATAATATAACCTTTTTAACATTCAGACTGAGGGGTAGCACCTAATTCTAGAATCAAAACGGGTGAGCCACTACACACATTTATTGTACTAGATATCAAATATAGTGCCTTGAAAAAGTACTCATACCCCTAGAACTTTTCCACATTTTTTCCACGTAACACCCACAAACAAATGTATTTTTATTGGGATGTTTTGTGTTAGACTAACACAAAGTAGTGAGTATGTGTGAAGGGAAAAGAAAATCGTACATGGTTTTCAAAACATTTTAATAAATAAATCTGGATAGTGTGGCGTGCATTTGTATTCTGCCCCCCATGATTCAATACTTTGTAGGACCCCCTTTCTCTGCAGTTACAGCTGCAAGTCTTTTGGGGTAGGTCTCCACCAGCTTTGCACATCTAGAGGCTAAAATTTTGTCCCATTCCTCTTTGTGAAATAGCTCACGCTCAGTCAGATTGGATGGAGAGCGTCTGTGAACAGCAATTTTCAAGTCTTGCCGCAGATTCTCAATGGGATTAACGCTGGGTTCACACCTGAGCGTTCGCGATGGAGCGCTCTGTATGCGCGATTGTACCGGCGTTTGCAATCGCGCATACAGAGACAAGCGAACGCCCATTGTCACGCGTTCCCGAAAGTCTATGTACGGGAACGCGCGACAAGACGCCCCAAAGAAGCTCATGTACTTCTTGGGGCGTCGGGCGTTTTACAGCGCGATCGTACGCGCTGTAAAACGCCCAGGTGAGAACCATGCCGATAGGGAAGCATTGGTTTCTCCTTGTTGAGCGTTTTACATTGCGTAGGAACGCGCTGTTAAACGCTCAGGTGTGAACCCAGCCTTAGGTCTGGAGTTTGACTGGACCAGTCTAACACATGAATATGCTTTGATCTAAACCATTATATTATAGCTCTGGCTGTATGTTTAGGGTCGTTGTCCTGCTGGAAGGTGAATCTCTGCCTCAGTCTCAAGTCTTTTGCAGCCTCTACCAGGTTTTCCTTCTGGGTTCCCCTGTATTTAGCTCCATCCATCTTTCCATCAACTCTGACCAGCTTCCCTGCCCCTGCTGAAGAAAAGCATCCCCGCATCAGGATGCTGCCACCACCATGTTTCACGGTGGGGATTGAGTGTTCAGGCTGATGTCCAGTGTTAGTTTTTTGCCACACATAGCACTTTGCAGTTAGGCCACAAAGTTCAACTTTGGACTCATCTGACCAGAGCATCTTCTTCTACATGTTTGCTGTGACTCCCACATGGCTTGTGGCAAACTGCAAATGGCTTGCTTTCTTCTTGTCACTCTTCCGTAAAGGCCAGATTTGTGGAGAACATGAATAATAGTTGTCCTCTGGACAGATTCTCCCACCTGAGCTGTGGATCTCTGCTCCTGGGGGATCCCACAGCCGCACTGCCAATTAGGGGGCCCTGGAGATAGGTTGGGGGCGGCGGCAGAAGGGCAGTGGGAAATGAGCACTACCATTGTTGAAGTGCTCATCTCTCTACATTCATCTGTATTGCCATCCTCAGGACACCGATACAGTTCGATGCTGAATCGGGGCAGGGGAGAAGCGTCTCCTTTCCCCGTTCCCCTAATAGGCTGTAGGCACTAGGCCTGAAGCCCATCAGAGGCCGGCGCAGGTGGTGCGATGACATCATCATCGTTACGCCAACTGAGCCGGGTAGCGTACAGCATGGGACAGAAGAGGGCTGCATTGCATTGCTGCCAGAAGCATGAAGGTATTAGTGTTTTGTTTTTATTTGGCACAATGCTGTTGGGCGCACTATGGGGCAGGGGAGGGGGACTAGGAGCACTATGAGGGCACTATATAGGGGAATTTTTTACTGGCATATTATGGGGGCACTATGGAGAAGGGGAGGACCGAAGCACTATGGGGCATCTACTGGGACACTAAGATGGAGTATTTGATACTGGCACATTATGGGGGACACTATGAGGGCATCTACTGGGGCACTATATACGGGCATTTAATACTGGCACACATTATGGGGGGTACTATGAGGAAGGGGGGAAGGAGGAGCACTATGGGGGCATCTACTTGGGCACTAAGGAGGAGTATTTTATACTAGCACATTATGGGGAAATATGGGGAAGGGGGTTGAGGAGCACTATGGGGGCATTTACTGGGGGCACTATATAGGGGTATTTTATACTGGCACACATTATGGGGGCACTATGAGGACATCAGCTCAACTGGGGGCACTAAGAGGGGCAGTTTTTTGTACTGGCACACAAAATGGGGGCATTTTTGTACTAGTTCACATTATTAGGGGGCATTTTTTGCACTGGCGCACATAAGGGGCTATTTATCTCGTCACATTATAATTATGAGAATTATTACTACTGGGGGCATTATGGTGGGCTTTATTATTGACTAAAAAGTGATCCCGTTTAGTTCTTTTTTAACATATATAATATATGCAGTTTTCAATGCCCCCACAAGGGGGTCCACGGAGACTTTATCACGCAAGGGTCTACATGAACCTGGAGCGAGCCCTGCCTCAAGGGTCTCTTGGCCATGGGGCTCTTGGCTGCTTCTCCAATTAGTGCTGTCCTTGGCTTGGCTGTCAGTTTAGGTGGACGGCCATGTCTTGGTAGGTTCGCAGTTGTGCCATACTCCTTTCATTTTCATGTGATGGATTAAACAGTGCTCCGTGAGATGTTCAGAGCTTGGGATATTTTTTTCTGTAACAAACCTCTGAGGCCTTCACAGAACAGCTGTAGTTATACTGAGAATACATTACACACAGGTGGACTCTATTTACTAATTACTTCGGAAGGCAGTTGGTCACACTGGATTTTATTTAGGGGTATCAGAATACAGGAGGTTGAATACAAATGGACGCCACACTTTTCAAAAATGTTTTAATCTTGTATCATTTTCTTTTCCCTTTCACACATACTTGCTACTTTGTGTTGGTCTGTCACATAAAATCACAATAATATACATTTAAAGGGAACCTGTCATCCGGATTTTGGATATAGAGCTGAGGACATGGGTTGCTATATGGCTACTAGCACATCCGCAATACCCAGTCCCCATAGCTCTGTGTGCTTTTACTGTGTAAAAAAAAAAAAAAAAACGGTTTGATACATATGCAAATTAACATAAAAGAGTAATATCTTACTTGTGTGACCAGAGAAGAGTCATATTTTCAAGCTCTGGCTCATCTCAGGTTAATTTGCATATGTATCAAATCAGTTTTTATACACAATAAAAGCACACAGAGCTATGGGGACTGGGTATTGCAGATGTGCTAGCGGCCATCTACCAACCCATGTCCTCAGCTCTATAACCAAAATCCCGGTGACAGGTTTCCTTTAAGTTTGCGGATGTAACGTGAAAAAATGTGGAAAAGTTCAAGGGGTAGGAATACTTTTTTAAGGCACTGTAGATCCTTCTGTTCTCAGGAAGATAAACCACTGCCAGATGTGTCTCTCTCCCCTCTTCCCGCTCACTATATAAACATGCCTGCACATTCGTCCGATAGTTATCTCATATGTATGACCAGCTTTAATGCTCCTTTAAGATCCAGATTATGTCTACAAATGGACCATTAGAATTTAAAATCCACACTCACCCCTCCCATTTCACAGATAATCAGGAAAGTAAATATTAACTGCAGATTCGAAGAAATGATAGCAAACAGTAATAACACATCGGCCAAATACTATAAAACTTGGGCGCCATGGAGGTCTACAGTCTATGCCACTCTACTAGATCCATAGGATCAACCAAACTAAAACTCGAACTTCTATCGATATAGGTGGAACTATAACCCTGTTCTTTTTTTTTTATGTTTATATATATTTTCTTTTATTTTTTATTTTTTTTTAGCTCGCTGTCATACTGTATTTTCCGCTTTAGTAATTTTATCACCCCTCATTCATAACAAACCATATAGACTAGAATAAGGTATATTTGAGGAAACTGTTAACAATCTTGATAATGCGTCTTTACTATAATAATATTATTGTCACGGAAGGTGTACAGGAAACAAGACAATACAAAATGAATATATGACTCACTGGATCCAAAACTAAGGAACATGCATAAGACCTGGCACTCTCCCTGACTGCTCAGCCTATGCGAACATCCCAATGGTAGATGATCGCATATCCTCGTACCTCGACTGTATAACACCTGAACACCCTATAATAGTGAGGGGACACGACCACCGGCTCCCTACACTAGACACGGAGGGAGTCAGGGTCACCTGGGATCCAGCAAACAGAAAATCACAAATGAATGTACAACACTTATCTTGTAGAAGACTGGGAAATAGGATCAGCATGCACACACACTCCAGGAAGTTGTATAAACCGCACACTAATGCATTATGGGGAGGAATTTAAAGGGATGCAATCAGTCCAACTACATGACAGCTGAGAGAGGCTAACGAGATGAGGAACTGAAAACCAAAACAAAGGAAGCTCAAGGAGGAGGTTCTGAAAGGCATCTGTCAGAGCTTCTCAGATGTCTGGTGGTGACAATTATCCAGTTGGCTGTTTGTCTCATGCTGTAAAGACAAACATATAGTTTCTCCCACCTGCAATGTTTAGCAGGTGGAACTGCATTTTTTTGTCCTCTATTATGTTTTATTGATACTAAACTAATAAAACTATTGAAACAGAATTTAAAGGGGTATGCCATGATTGATGTTAAAAATCAAATCAAATCAAATCATATAGTACGTGACAACCTTTTTCTAACAAAGCTTGAACCAGCCCTGTACCTCACATGGATCCAGAGATCTCCCGGTTCACTACTTCAATTGTTCTGCTAGATTTACTAGGGAGTGTGTCCTTTCTCAGAGAGGGTGTGTCTTTTCTGCCACAGCTCTTTACCTATCACAGTTCAGGGGGCATTAGTTCTTTCCCCTGTAATTTCCACAGCTTCTAACAGTAGATATAGCTGGTGGCAGTTTAAACTACCGTAAGTGCGTACGACCACCTCAGTAAGGTGGACGAGAAATAATATATACATACACAAATCACTGCAAAAAATGCACCAAAATGATACGCAACTGACAATACTAGCTAATTGCCCAGGCCGATGTTAAAAGCTGAGAACTTTGCCAACATCTTTCAGTCAGGAACATATCGGAGCCATCATGCACCACGTCACGGTGTCTCAGCACGCATGGGGTCCTACCACTCACCTGCCCGTGGTGTGTGAACAAGGTCTGAACAATGCTAGAAACCAACTCACAGCCAGACTCTCGCATGCCTCCATAGTGGTATCACCAGTGCACTGTGAGGTAGGATAAAGCTGTGAGCCGCACCCACAACATACCATGTGACACAGAAGCCGCACCCACAACAGACCATGTGACACGGAAGCCACCAGGTGCAAAAGAATGTTACCAGCAAAATAAAGTGGCACATTCCATACACATGAAGACAAAAACTCACTGAAAAAAGTGGCCTACACAGGTGTAAATGCTCCAAACACAGACACTGTAGCGTGTCAATAACCGGGGGAGCAATTCCTCCGCATGCGGTCCGCAAGAGGCGCTCCGATATGTTCCTGACTGTAAGATATTGGCAAAGTTCTCAGCTTTTAACTTCGGCTTGAGGAATTAGCTAGTATTGTCAGTTGCGTATCATTTTGGTGCATTTTTTGCAGTGATTTGTGTATGTATATATTTTTTCATCTGCACAATGTATCATTTTGTGTCAGATGTTCTTGTGGTGCATGTGGTCCGCCCCGGGATCCTCCATTGTACGCATTTTTTGCTGGGAATTGCCGTTATCTGCGGACCGCATGCAGAGGAATTGCTCCCCCGGTTATAGATGCGCTACAGTGTCTGGGTTTGTAGCATTTCCACCTGTTTAGGCCACTTTTTTAAGTGAGTTTTTGGACAAGAAATAAGTAAAAGAACGAACAGCAGGCGGCGCTATACAGATAGACTTTATTGAATAACTCACTGGCTACACTAAACTTTTAATTACATGCAATTACAAAAGTATTCAGATCCGGGTGCTGGTTTGAAAACTGTAGCATGGGGGGGGGGGGGGACACGTGGCCAGCACGCGAGGAAGATGGCCACTTGAGTCTGCAGCTCCGCCAGATCAGTACCTATATAGCGACTGAACCACTGCATACAACTGTCTACTCCTTACCATCGGTGGTCCTAAAACTTATAAAGATGCCCAAGAGGAGGAAAAATGTGACTGGTCCGAAGAAAATACTACTCCTTCCAGCAACAAGACCAGGAGTGAGATGGCGCAGACTCGCCTCCTTCCACCCTAGCGTCTAAACCAGCTCTGACGGCAGGGGAAATGCTCATCTTCTGCCACACCGCCGCAGCGGGTCAGTACCTCCAGGATGCCACAGAAGCGAGGTGGCAGGGCCAGACGTCCCGAGAGGCCTACCACCGAGCCCGCTTTGAGATTCTTCACCACGAGGCGGCGGCCATATTGAGCTTGCACTCTGTAACGCAGAGAGCGCTCCATCGACAACACCCAGGCCCCACAGCTCGCAATCCACTGTGGACCCAGATGACAGATTGGAGGGTGAGACTTTATCTTTTCCTACTACTGATTCAGATCCCTCTGCGATATTTGATGACCTGCCTGTGTCCGATAAGGCAGTAACCGAACTCTCACTTAAACTGATGCTACAGACCCTTAGACGCTCGCTACATGACACAATAAGGCAACTCATATCGCCAGTTGATGCTGCCATAAGAGAGGTTGAAACCCGGTTCAACCATTTGGAAAACAATATGGGGGAACTGGTCTTCTCCCACAACGACCTCATAGACGAACATTATGGCCTAGAGAGTGAGAGCAAACAATTACAAACAAAGATGGCCGACCTGGAAGACAGGTCACGCCGCCACAATGTCAAGCTAAGAGGAGTGCCTAAATCCGTACTACCGTCAGACCTCCCAGCTTATATCCAGGCTATTATTAAGGCTCTTCTTCCACACTGCACACCAGCGGGCCTCATCATAGACAGGATCCATAGAGTGGTGAAGCCTAAACATCTTGCAGACTGGGTGCCAAGAGACGTCCTTGGCCGAGTACACTTTTTTCATGTCAAAGAGCAACTATTGCAGGCAGCAAAGAAACAAACTCCTGTACCTAAACCGCACCAAAAGGTCACACTTTATTCTGACCCATCGGCAGCCACCCTAAAATTGCGCAGAGAATTTGCCCCCATCACTGCGGCACTAAAGGAACATCACATCATGTACCGCTGCGGATTCCCTACACGCTTACTCATAAGGCATGACAACGCCTTACATGTGGTCAAAACACCAGCAGAGGAAGCTACTCCACTCCGAAAGTTGCAGATTAAGATCCCTTTAGCTTCACGGCGAAAATCTCCTCTCGAACATACTGCCGCGGACTGGCAGACAGCCTCACGCTGACTTGATAACTGGCACCGTTTGTTTATTTTTCAGGTGCTGTATGGCGCTGGCACGATCCAGCTCAAGCTGAACTTTTCCCCCCACTCCTTCGGGATGGTTACTGAAAAGAGGGAGGCATACTATCCAGTCCACAGGATAAGTCTTGACAACCTCTTATTTCTATGGAGCGGGATTATTTTTTGTTTGAGGTTTATTGTTTAGCCAGGATTTCATGTACTCTTATACCGGCCTCACAGGCCGACCCTTGGTAGACAGTATGGGACTGGAAGGGACGGAGACCCTGATAACTTTTCACTTTCCAAATAAGCTATCATGGGGCTAAGTGTCGCCTCTTTGAATGTGAATGGGCTTAACAGCCCTCACAAACGAGCACAAATGTGGTATGAGGCCCCAAACTTGAAATGCAACATTTTTGTACTCGAGAAACCCACATTGTCTCTAAAGACGCATACCGCATTAAACATCGTGGTTTCCCAGAAGTATTCCAGTCCCATTATGTCTCTAAATCTAGAGGGGTCCTGATTGCGATCAGGAACACTGTGGCCTTCCAGTTGATCAGCCAGCACATTGATAGCCAGGGTACATATGTAATATTGGTTTGTTCCCTTAATAATACTATGTATACCCTTGCAGCAGTTTACACTCCAAACAGAAGTCAGGTTTTGCAAAAAGGTGTTTAAACTGCTACATGCAGTTATACAAGACAAACTTGTCATTCTTGGGAATTTCAACTGTATACTAAACCCAGACTCGAATGGTGCGGAACGGAAGCACAGAACGGAACCCTACGGAAGCACTACAGAGTGCTTCCGTGGGGTTTCGTCCCGTACTTCCGTTCCACAAAAAGATGTCCTATCTTTTTGCGGAACGGCCGGATCGCGAACCCATTTAAAGGGTTTCTACCACTTAGGTGTCACATATTTGGCTGTCAGACACTAGCGATCCGCTAGTGTCTGCTCTGGCCAACCATCCTAATATAATTGCTTTTGGGGCGGTGGTTTGGCTAAAAAAACTACTTTTATTAATATGCTAATGAGCCTCTAGGTGCTATGGGGGCGTCATTAGCACCTAGAGGCTCCGTCTACCTTCAGAAACTGCCGCCGCCGAGCGCGTCCCTCCAGCCCGCCCATCTCCTCCTGAATGCGATCTTCGTATGTATTCTGCGCATGCGCAGTGAATGTCTGACCGCTTCCTTGCTCAGACATCTCCACTGCGCCTGCGCGATGACGCCATAGTGCTCCGAGGAACAGGCGCAGTGGAGATGTCTGAGCAGGGAAGCTGTCAGACATTTACTGCGCATGCGCAGAATACATACGAGGATCGCATTCAGGAGGAGATGGGCGGGCTGGAGGGACGCGCTGGGGGCGGCAGTTTCTAAAGGTAGACGGAGCCTCTAGGTGCTAATGACGCCCCCATAGCACCTAGAGGCTCATTAGCATATTAATAAAAGTAGTTTTTTTAGCCAAACCACCGCCCCAAAAGCAATTATATTAGGATGGTTGGCCAGAGCAGACACTAGCGGATCGCTAGTGTCTGACAGCCAAATATGTGACGCCTAAGTGGTAGAAACCCTTTAAGTGAATGGGTCCGCGATCCGCTGCGGCTGCCCCACGGACTGTGCTCGTGCATTGCGGCCTGCATTTTGCGGGCCGCAGCACGACCACGGGGCGCACACGCCCATGTGAAAGAAGCCTTACTGATAGAGATATACTCCTTCAGACTAGCTCAGCAACCATAGGTACCACATCACGGTCGGATCATGCTCAGATCAGCAATCATAACAGAGGAAACATTCAAATCTACCCCAACCTCTGTGTGGAGGTGTAACTCACACTTTTTCTCTCACCCAACACATAAAAAGAGCATTGAACAAGATCTGAAAACCTACTTTGATTTCAATGTTGGCTCGGTCGCTAACCCTTTTTGCCTCTAGAACGCACACTCACTACTTCAGGATATCCAAAGACTCGAATCCCTAAATAAAGCTTCTCAAACACAAGCCAATAAAACACAATTGAACACATTAAGAACTCAACTAAGGGACCATTTACTATCCGAATAAAGCTCAGCACCTGTTTTACACTAAATCAAGATACTACACACAAGACAAGATGCTACTCACAAAGCAGGTAGACTACTACACGCCTGAAAACACAAAGACTTAAGTCTCATATTCCCTACCTCCTAGACCCATCTACTATGGGGAAAATCACACACCCAAACAAAATCTCCAGTCAATTCAAACTATTTTATGCCTCCCTGTACAACTTACAATCAGACCTATTCACAATGCAACCAACCCTATCTGAGATACCAGCATTTTTAGAAAAGGCCAACCTCCAGTCCCTCACTACAGAACAGTTAGATAGACTTAATTCGGACATCTCATTGACAAATCACCACTGCCATCCGAAGCCTCCCCTCAGGCAAATCTCCGGTTCCAGATGGACTAACTGTCACGGTCCCTCAGGTGACTGATTTCAGGAAATCATGGAGATTGGCTGAGCGTGGAGGAATCTAACAGCCTCCTTGATTTCTCTTGATTCAGTGTTGATAGGGTTAATGACCACTTCCCTTTTCTCAGATGTTGCTCAGTGGTCATCACTTCTACCCTTTATAGTATCACCCCACCCTTCTGACTATGCGGTTGATAGCTTAACTTGGGTTTGGCTGAGCTGCTGTGAGATCCTCTCTGGTGTTCCTGTTATTCCATCTCTACAGAAGTTAAGTGTCGCGCTTGTTTGTATTTGTTATATTCCCTGTTGTTGTATCTGAGCCTGAGACAGAGACTTCCATTCGTCCATATGGGGAGGAATGGGTTGTCTCTGGTCCTATACTTATTCCAGGGCCTTATAGGGAAATCAGGGCCTAGGTACCCTGCTTATGAATATTCCTACCTTCAAGGTCTATTTATATTGATAGGTAGTCAGGGCCCGGATTAGGGTTGTCTAGGAGGTGACCTGTTTCTTCCCTAGTTTCCAGGCCCAGTTACTGTTCCCCTTCTCTCCTGGGTTCAGTGTGGAGTCGTCGTCCCCACACACACACACTGATCGTGACACTAACATGAGAATATTACAAGACATCTGCACATCTCCCCACCTACAACAAGTGTGCCAGAAAGCCATAGTGGAGGGCTCCCTCCCGCAGGAAAACCAAGCGGCCCTGATTATCACTCAGCCAAGCAAAACCCCACACAAACCACAAAACTTTAGATCTTTCTCACTTCTCAATACTGATTTAAAAATATATGCTAAAATATTAGCTACAAGAATAGCCCCCATCCTAACAGACTTGATCCATGAGAACCAGGTAGGATTCATCAAAGGCAGACAAGCATGTGACAACACTAGAAGGGTATTGAACATACTACACCATATTGACCACTATAAGCTAACGTCTGTCCTAGTATCCCTAGACGCTGAGAAAGCATTTGACCACATAGGATGGTCTATATATACACCAATAATAAATGACTCACGGACGTGAGTACCCGTGCTAAAGCCTGCACGCAAAGTATAAAACCAAAAGAGAAGAAGGCTAGCACAAATAGCAATGACTATAAACTTTACTATAGTCTCAAAACGAGACAAAAAATCCAATAAAAAATACTATAAGAAACAATACAATGGTGGATGGAGAACAGACAGGATATAAAATGTGGGACACCACTAGGCAGTCTGTACATCAAAATTGACAGGGTCATAAAGGTACAACATGGTATATAAATAACCCAAAATAGGTATATAGTATATAGACCCAGCCAAGGCCCCCAGAACAGTATTAAAACCAATAGCAGTCCATAAATATACAAAGTGCAAAGTGCTATGTGCTAAATACATAAATAATATATTAAACTGTTACTGAAGAGCCATAGAATAAATACCTGAGTGGTGAACACATAGGATGGTCGCGTGCTTTATCGGTCCTGGAGCGTTTTGGCTTTGGTGAAGGGATACTGCGGCCATTAAAGCCCTATACTCAGCCCCTTTAGCCAAGGTGTTAACAAACGGGACTCTGTCAGATAGCTTCGACATCACTAATGGCAGCCGCCAAGGATACCCCCTCTCCCCCCTAATATTTGTACTCTGTATGGAACCGCTAGCTGCTCTACTTCGGGCAGACCCGAAAGTGAGGGGTATACAGACAGCCAACTGTGAGCATATAATTTCCGTGTATGCCGATGATGTTATACTGACCCTATCTGACCCCGAATCATCACTAAGGCATTGAAATGGATCAGGAGATTCGGACAGATATCCTTATGTAAACTTAATACGTCCAAATCGCAACCCTTGCCGGTGCCTTTACCCTTTTCAACTATCAACTACCTCAAGACACGCTTCCCCTAAGGCTACTTTCACACTAGCGTTGTTTAAATCCGGCGTTCAATTCCAACACCGGAACTGCCCGCCGGATCCGGAAAAACGTGTGAAAATGGATTACATTTGAATCCTGATCAGGATTTTGATCACAATGTAAAAATGCATTGGAAAAAACGGATCCGCCATTTATGGACTTTAACTTTTTTTTCACATTTTTCTGGTTTAACATGCAAAAGCCGGATCCGGTTTGACTGAACACACGGCGCCGGATCCGGCGTTAATGCAAGTCAATGGGAAAAAGGCCTGATCCGGCGTTCAGTCAAAGTGTTCAGGATTTTTGGCCGGACGTAAAAATACTGCATGCTACGGTTTTCTGAAAAGCCTGATCAGTCAAAAAAACTGAACTGAAGACATCCTGATGCATCCTGAACGGATTACTCTCCATTCAGAATGCATTAGAATAAAACTGATCAGTTCTTTTCCGGATTTGAGCCCCTAGGACAGAACTCTATGCCGGAAAATAAAAACGCTAGTGTGAAAGTACCCTTAGGGCTCTTTCACACCTGCGTTATAGTCTTCCGGCATAGAGTTCCGTCGTCGGGGCTCTATGCCGGAAGAATACTGATCAGGATTTTCCTAATGCATTCTGAATGGACAGTCCGTCCTTCAGGATGCATCAGGATGTCTTCAGTTCCGGAACGGAACGTTTTTTGGCCGCAGCAAATAGCGCAGCATGCTGCGCTTTTTGCTCCGGCCAAAAATCCGGAACACTTGCCGCAAGGCCGGATCCGGAATGAATGCCCATTGAAAGGCATTGATCCGGATCCGGCCTTAAGCTAAACGTCGTTTCGGCGCATTGCCGGATGCGACGTTTAGCTTTTTCTCAATGGTTACCATGGCTGCCGGGACGCTAAAGTCCTGGCAGCCATGGTAAACTGTAGTGGGGGAGCGGGGAGCAGCATACTTACCATCCGTGCGGCTCCTGGGGCGCTCCAGAGTGACGTCAGGGCGCCCCAGGCGCATGGATGACGTGATCGCATGGATCACATGATCCATGCGCATGGGGCGCTCTGACGTCATTCTGGAGCGCCCCGGGAGCCGCACGGATGGTAAGTATACCGCTCCCCCGCTCCCCACTACTACTATGGCACCCAGGACTTTAATAGCGTCCTGGGTGCCATAGTAACACTGAAAGCATTTTGAAGACGGATCCGTCTTCAAATGCTTTCAGTACACTTGCGTTTTTCCGGATCCGGCGTGTAATTCCGGCAAGTGGAGTACACGCCGGATCCGGACAACGCAAGTGTGAAAGAGGCCTTAGACTGGCAAACCGACTATATTGGGTACCTGGGCACTAGTATTCCCTCATCCTTTGGCCAAATATATAAATATAACTATACTCCTATGCTGTCCTCCTTGCGGGACGAAATGTCCCGACTGTCTTCAACTGAGATATCCTGGGTAGGCGGAATTTCGGCATTTAAAATGATACTACTACCTAAACTGCTTTATTTATTTCGCACAGTCCCCATAAAAGTACCTGACAGATCTTTTTGTCACACTGCATCAATACATGTCACAATTCGTCAAACCTAGAATGGCATATGGGCTATTAACTAAACACAAGCTATATGGAGGAATTGGCGTACCAAATGTCCAAGCTTGTTACATGGCGGTAAAATTGGAGACGATTTCCAGATGGAAAAGGGGCCACAATACCAACTGGACACAGACAGAAAATCACCTTGTCTCCCCTACCTCTCTCAATGCTCTTACTTATGAGTGCACTAAGAAGCTAACCCCAAGGGGGAATGTGTCCCCCCCCCCCCCCCCCCAGATCCTAAGGAAAAAGACTAAACACTACAAGGCATGTAAGGCCTAATAAACTCCCATGCTTCATTTAGTGAGCCTCGGCCATACCCACAGTGGGAGAGGGACCTGGGCTGTACTTTAGAAGTGACAGCATGGACTTCTGCCTTACAGGTAGTTCACCTAGCATACCCCGGACAGGCTTCACAGAGTATACCCCACGTCTTCTCCACTCTGCATTGAGGTCAGGTAGGCACACTACTACACACATTATGGTCTTGCCCTAAACTTGAGGCATACTGGACAGAAATGTTTGATATGCTTTCCTCCATGCTAAACCCTTACGATACCGGAGTTTTTTTCGTTTTTGCATTTTCATTTTTCTTCCCCATTTTCCTTGAGCCATAACTTTTTTATATTTCCGGTCACATCGCTATAACAGGGCTTATTTTTTGTGGGACAGGTTGTACTTCTAATGCTACCATTAATTATGGCATAAAATGTAGTGGGAAGCAGTAAAACAAAAATTGGGTGGAATTGAAAAAAAAAAAAGAAGCTATTCCTCCACCGTTTTACAGGTTTGGTTCCCACGGCGTTTCATTTATGGCAAAACTGACCCATGCCCTTCATATTCTGGGTCAGTACAATTACAACGATACCTCATATGTGTACGTTTTTTATGTCTAAATAGTGTAAAAATAAATTGGGATTTTTAAAATGGCATTTAAACTAGAAGTTGCTCATTTCTTATCCTGGCCTGCCATCTGGTGGCCAAAATAAGAATTGCAGCATGAACACTTAAAGCCTTGTCAGCGAGGCTTACAGTGTTCAGCGCAGCTACCAATAGCCACATTGGCCACACGGGGCATCGGTAGGAAGCCTGGATGCGCGAACTTCTGAGTTTTTGCGCATTTACATGCCCTGATCTCGCTTGATCACGGCATCTAAAGCATTTAATTACTGCGATCGGCATTATTACCGTTCACGGTAATTAGCCTGCAGGTCTCTGCTGTATGAAACAGCAGAGACCTGACGGCCATGGCGCCCACCGCACGTGCGCTGAGGGCGCCATGTTTACATATCGCTCAAATGGCATTGCTATTTCTAGAATTGGACAAAATCCCTAGACGCAGTTGGGTATTATGCTGTAAGATATTGGTGATAGCCAAATGTGTGATTACTAGACACTGAAGGGAACAGATGTCTCCAATAGATGAGGTACTTTCTACTATCACAACAACCTTCCAATATGAGAAAGCATTGACCCTCTCCGTTGAACCTCCACCGCACATGGCATTTGTGGTCTGAGAGTTCTTATGGAACCACACACTAACCAACACGCCGATACCCATTTGAACAACTATACCTCCGCTTACGTAGCCACTCTCCAACTTTAGATCGGTCGATCTGAACCCCTGATCTTACAACTTGCTGTCTACTACTAGATACCGGATAAACATGCATGAATCTTAACTGTCATCCTGGCCTGTTACTTATTTTGTCTACTTATATTGCTCATGTATCCACCATATGATACGCATAATATTCTGTATGTACATTCTACTATTTGCACCTTGTTCGCATTTATTCTTGGTCACCAACACGTCCATGTTCTGGATGTGCCGGCAGCTTATGTCCTGTTTATTGAAAATCCAATAAAATACTATAAAAAAAGAAAACTGTAGCATATTATTTGTAGGACAACCACTTTAAAAAAGAAGAGCCAATTTCCTTCTCAGACCCAGTGATACAATGTTACCACATTTTACAAACCCTGACTCATCCATCCCCTGGAAGACTTGTAATTCCTCACATCCTGTAAGTGATTCACGGATTAAATGTAATTAAAGGAAGAAAACACATTTCAAGTAGCCGGGCATAGACTCTGCAACGTGCCGGCGGTAACTGCTGAGCGGAGGTATGACAAACCTTTCATAAGTAAAATACAGAAAAATCATCAACATACGGTAAAATCCTCCATCTGCTGTGAAGTTCTCAAGAATTCTGTAGACCGCTTTTATAAAACCTAGGTGAGAACAATGGCCAATACACAGCTCCCATATACTGTAGCCTTAAAGGGACTCGGTCACCAGTTTCTAACCCCCTCTTTTAAAAATATTGTTCTGTCCATGGAGCCCTTGTGATTACTAAGGTGTTGTTATAAGCTAAATCTGCTGGCTCGTTTTGATAAAAAAACGTTTTATCTAACCTGTCAGTCATATAGTTAAGGTGCCCAGGGCGTTTCTCATGGTCTGAAGATGCCGCCCGCCGCCACCGCCGTTAGTGCCCAGCTCCTCCTCCGCTCTCGTCAGCGCCGCCTGAAAATCAAGAAATACGCCTCCGGCTCTCCCTCACTCCCCCCTCCTTCTTTTCTAAGATCCCGCGCGTGCGCACAGACGTGGGCAGACGTGCGGCTCCGGACAGCTCTTGGCAGGCTCTGACTGGCTGGCGGCAGTGTTCGTCTTATGAGGAGGTTGAGCGAAGTGCGCGCGCATGCGCACTTCGCTTAATGAGGCTGAATCTAAAAGTCTGCACGGGCGCATCAGGCACAGGCCTGTGCGCACGCACGGGATCTTAGAAAAGAAGGAGGGGGGAGTGAGGGAGAGCCGGAGGCGTATTTCTTGATTTTCAGGCGGCGCTGACGAGAGCGGAGGAGGAGCTGGGCACCAACGGCGGCGGGCGGCATCTTCAGACCATGAGAAACGCCCTGGGCACCTTAACTATATGACTGACAGGTAGGATAAAACGTTTTTTTATCAAAACGAGCCAGCAGATTTAGCTTATAACAACACCTTAGTAATCACAAGGGCTCCATGGACAGAACAATATTTTTAAAAGAGGGGGTTAGAAAGTGGTGACAGAGTCCCTTTAAACAGCAAATACAGTATGCCTAGATCTGCAGCAACATCAGAACTAGATAACAAATGAGATCTCACATACAGTCTAGTAAATCTGGATGACAACCCCTGTAGCAAGGCTAATGGTTAATAGATAAGAAATGTTCTTAACCCCTTCAAGACCAGTCGATTTTAAATTTTTTTTTTTTTTTTTTTTTTTACTCCCAGCCTTACCGAAGCTTGTTTTTTGCGGGACAAGTTCTTTTTTGTTTACTGGCACCTTTTGCGTTACAAATTATTATGCAAGTTGGATTTAAGTGTCATGAAGATGTAATTTTTTTGGTTTTTCAATTAAACTCATGGGTGGTACTGTGTCTCAGGGCTCTCTGGATCACTGAAATCAATCTCAAACACCTGTGATAATTAGTTTGCCAGGTGAGCCCAATTAAAGGAAAACTACTTAAGCAGGCCCCAGGTTTCAAGCAACATGGGAAAGAAAAAGGATCTCTCCAAATAGCGCAATGCCTGCTGGCGGCTGGGTCTCGGGCTTCCATACATGGCAGACAGCGAGGCCTTTGTGAGGCCTGGGGTTGCCATGGCAGCCATCGGCCCCCTGTCAGCGCAGTGCGGGGGGCCGATGGAGAGCCCTCTCCCTCTGTCATTCTCTTACATGCCGCGGTCAGTGTTGATAGCGGCATATAAGGGGTTAATCCGCCGGCATTGCCGTTTACAGTGATGGTGGCGGATACAGCAGGGGCCCCTGCATTGATCGAGAGCACGCAGCTCCTGTGTCCGCCCAATCATCATGACGTACTAGTATGTCAAAGGTCAGCTAGTCACTTGGTGCCATGATGTACTGGTATGTCAAGGGTCATTAAGCAATTACAAGCGCAGTCTGGCAATTACAGACAGGATTTTCCCACAGGGAATCCAAGGAGGTAACCCGTGGCTGACGATAAGATTACTACCGCCGATTTGTAGATTATCATGTTGGAGATCTGACCATGGATTAGTCCCAGTCAATGTCCCATGCAATGCAGATTCCCACTAAAAACAATTTACCAATGTGAACATACCCTTAAAGGGGTTTTCCAGTTAGCATTATAATAATCATTTATGAAGGTAGCTGTAATTTACTGCTCCTATCTCCCATTCTGGACTGTGGTCACATGACTATGTCCATGCAGCTCTTTCTTATTTCCTGTGAGGTTATGTCCATGGGCGGGGCAGTGATAGGGGAGTGTCTATATAACTAGCTGGTGGGAGGAGCTATAAACTAGCTGGGTGTTGTTAGAGGCGGTGCTGGAGCTGTGGTAGAGAAAGGAGAAGTGCATTATGGGTTTGGTTGGATACAGGAACAGGAAGTGCCATATACAGGAAACGAACCAGAGCAATTGGATAACATAGAGAAAATGGGTAAAAAAAGCATGAGGAAGATGTACAGAGGTAAGCAACTACACGAGTATCTGTTAAATAACATAGTAATCCTGGAAAACACTGATAATCCCTTAGTGACTAGCCTGTTTTGAGCCTTGCTGAGATTTTTTTTAATTTTTTTTTCATTGTCGCCTTACAAAAGCTATAACTTTTTTATTTTTCCATCTATGCTGTTTTTAATGTTGCTATTTTGGGGTACACATAACTTATTGATTAACTTTTATTAACTCTTTCTGGGACGGGAAAAAAACAGCAATACTGCCATTGAGTTTTTATATTGTAAATTTTGCTGCATTTACTATTAGCATAAGGCCTCATGCACACGACCGTTGTTTGGGTCCGCATCCGAGCCGCCGTTTTGGCGGCTCGGATGCGGACCCATTAATTTCAATGGGGCCGCAAAAGATGCGGAAAGCACTCCGTGTGCTGTCCGCATCCGTGGCTCCGTTCCGCGGCCACGCAAAAAAAATATAACATGTCCTATTCTTGTCCGTGGTTTGCGGACAAGAATAGGTATTTATATTGCCGGCGCCCGTTCCGTTCCGCAAACTGCGGAAGGCAACACGGGTGGCTTCCGTTTTTTGCAGATCCGCGGTTTGCGGACCGCAAAAAACTGCACGGTCGTGTGCATGAGGCCTAAATAAGATAATTTTTGCAGGACACCTTGAAGTTTTCATTGCTATCATTTTGGGGTACATAACACTTATTGATCCATTCTTATTCCGTTTTGTGCAGCGAATAAGCAAAAAGCAGGAATTCTGCAAATTTTTTATTGCTTTTTTTATGGTGTTCACCATACGGGATAAATTACATGATAATTGCATAGTTGGGGTTTTTATGGATGCAGCGATACCAAAGATGTAGATATTTTATTATTGCAATTTTGCAATTGAAAAGCGTTTTGGAATGTTTTATACTTTGTTTTTAACCATTTAATAGTTTCACAGGGGAACTATAATAGGCAATCTTTCTAAAATATATTACACTATTCCTGTAGTGCAGGGATGGCTAACCTGAGGCTCTCCAGCTGCTGCAAAACTACAACTCCCAGCATGCCCAGACTACCTACAGCTATTAGCCTGCAGCAGGGCACGGTGGGAGTTGTAGTTTTACAACAGCTGGAGAGCCGCAGGTTGGCCATGCCTGCTGTAGTGCATTATATTTTAATGTCACTGTTATACTGACATTCACCAGCAGGCTGCACCAGAGAAGCACAGCCTGCTAGGACACTCTAGAGGCAGGCCTGGGGGCTTCACTAGGCCCAGGCCTGCATGCATACACATGAGCACCCCACAATCTCATTTGTGGGGTGCCAATGAGGGACAGAGGTAGTCCGCTCCCTCTGTAACCACTTACATGCCGCTGGTCCTATTGCCCACGGAATGTAAGGGGCTAAACGTCCCGGATCTGCTCTTCCGCTGGTCCAGGCCGTTAGTGGAGGAGTGCGGCTCTAATGTTATAGCCATGTCCCCGCTCTCCTCTGCATGGGAGACCTGTGCAGCGCTTACACTGGGTCGCCATAAAAAGCCAGCGGCCCAGCCTAAGACTCCTTAGTAACCGCAGTAAAAAGGTGTATGGGTGGTCACAAAGAGTTAAGAAAAATCCTTATAAAATAAAGTTCAGTATACAATTATTATGTTAGAGCAAACTAAATCTAATCACTTACCCCCTCTTAAAATGTGCTGCATAGGCTCCTTGCAGGGCTGCCTCCAGGAAGTAGCTAAGTTCGAAGTCGTGACAGGAAGAGCTGCTCTTGGAATTCTTCGAGTGACTGCTAGTCATACTCTAAAAACATACGTTATAAAAATAAACAATGAAAAAAGGTTAAAGCAACAAAAAAAACTATAAATACCAAACAAGGGCAAGCAGAATAAAGTGATAGCGGAGGTGTATGGACAATCACTTCTGATTACGGGAAGCAATCTTGAGGTGATTTTGTTAGCTCTTTTGTCAACCCGCGCTCCTTCTGGGGACTCCACTTTGCTCCCCACATTACAAAAGAAGCTTACTGAAAGGTTCACTGGGTGAAGATTTAGCAAGGTGCTTTTTACGCTGGTCTTGATAGATATCCCCACTTCGCTGCCGGAACGTGTGCCTAATGTGCATAAATTAAGCGCATCCTCCGGCAGTCCATGAGCCTAAACAGAAATGTACCACAGCTCAGAGCTGCCGGAGATTTCTGGCTTCATTTGCACCAGAAAACTGATGTAAATGAAGATAAATTTGTTTTGGCTGTTTTTTGGAGGGTTTTTAAAGTCACATTCAAAAAACGCAACTTGTGACTTTTTAAAGTCAGTTTTTTGGTGGAAGGGAGAGGATAAGTCTCCCCCATAGACTTCCTATGAAATTGCCCACTGGCGAGTGTCTCTGATATAGATAAATGACCGTAAACTGTGAGCCCGCTGGGGGTAGAGATTGATAAGAGAGATGACAACCTCTTCATACCACCACAGAAGAATAGGATCCGTGTAGTGTGAAATAAGCCGGGCAGCGCATTTTTCCCTTTTTTTGCATGCTATAGAAAGTGTTCAGTGTCGCCCCCTACCCATGACACGAACAGAAGTATTGGAACAGTTTCACCTGTTGCTTGCTATACTGTTTCCCCATACTGGGTAATGCTTTTTTTTGTTGTCATAAACTAAAATAAGGGCAGAGTTACGTCGGCGAAACCCACCGATTTCATTGGCACTGGCCAACCATCTAATGTGTATGGTGGCCTCCTGACTCTACTTCAATGGCAGACGTTGGAGGAGATAAACATCAGGCCTCTGGATTTCAAAAGGCCAAAATTTTTGTGAAAAGACTCAACCAGAGGTCTCTGGCAGCAGTTTACTCCCCTCTCCCCATTAAGAGCACACGCATAGTCGCCAAGCATGCATGTATATTGGAGGGGGGGGGGTTTAGATTAAGATAAATATCAGCCATATAAGCATCTGGCCAACAACTATGCAATGTGTGTGGTCAGATTTAGTTGCATTGTTTAAAATTTAACTCATGTCTCACACTGTTGTTCTGTTCTTCCCCCTCATGCTTTACACTGCCGCTCTGACTGTTCAGACTGGCTGCTGCGTATACGTACCCCCATAAGCTCACATGAAGTCTTTGTGATTGACAAGACAACAAGGACAATATTGTTATAGATTACAAGCTGCAATACTTAAAATATGTGTGTGTAACATTAGGTACGAGATTATTAAAGGGGTTTTCCGAGATATTTTTACTGATTATCTTCTGAATAGGTCATTAGTATCTGATCAGTGGAGATCCGACACCTGGGACCACCACGATATAGCTGTTCGAGAAGGCACTGGCGCTCGCAGCCACGGCCTTCTCCAGCTTTTCCTCAGCCATGTAACATGAAGTTCATTGGTCACGTGGCCTAGTTGTAGTTCGGCCCCATTGAAGTGAATAGGGCTGAGCTGCGATACCAAGCACGGCCGCTATCCAATGTACGTCACTTGTGCTTAGTGAGCTGAGAGAAGGCTGCGGCCCTCACAGGATGCTGGTGCCTTCTCAAACAGCTATATTGTAGCGGTCCGAGGTGTCGGATCTCCACCGATCAGATGCTAATGACCCTTTCAGAGGATAGGTCATCAATAAAAATATATCTCGGAAAACCCCTTTAAGGAAGGATAATGTCTCCCGCATTATCACTGCTATTCTCGAGACTCAAAAGGCAGTATGGACGCTGATGCACACATCTGCCTCACTGATGGCACGAATGGTGATAAATATAACATACTCCTCTCTGGGATCATGAGTTATTACACACCTTGTCTAATTCTTGTAAGAAGACTTGGGCAATCCAGCTGGCCTTCTCAAAGCAAGCAACAGCTTCCTCTTCTCTCTCTGACAGACGAGCGCGGGAAGCAATGGTCGCATGTACTGCGCTCTAACTGACAAACCTTAGGGACATAAAAAAGCAGTAACAGAAGAGTGCACTTCACTTTAAGTTTAAAGAGAACAAAAATGCTGTCGACTCTGCAGGTAGCACATTAAGAGCAGGAGGAGCTGAGCAGATTGATATATAGATCTATGGGAAAAGATTCAGTATAAGGGCTCGTTCACATGAATGTACCTCTACAGGGGTTAAAGGGTGAACACCAAAGAACCACCAGGACAACAACCTTCGGTGTAGCCCAAAGACAAACTGGAGAGTTGTCCCGGTGGGTCCACACCCACTGCCTGTTACTCTAATCCAGTGCCCGGTGCTCGGATTTGTAGACTCAGGCCCGGGGATCGTGTATTACACATTTCCTTTGTTACAATCCATATTAAAGGCATAAAGAACTGGTAAAGTCTTAAGGTATTGTTCCAGTTACTTCCTATGAATAGTAAGAAACCAAAGCTCAAATATTAGCTCAAGCCGTGGTTTTTCATGAGCGTCTCACGTGCTCCTCGTAGAAACAGTCAAAGGAAGAGAAGAATAAATACACACACAATAGCTAGTCAAGAAATCTGGAACTCTGCCTACTTTAAAGGGAATTTTAGGAGAAATATTTAAATAAGAAACTAGTCAAATATAATAGACGCACAGGAGCCAGGAGGATTCCAGGAGCCAAGTCGTCAATGTGCCTACTAATTTTTTCTCCCAGCATGTAACATATTGAGCAATTTTCTACTGATGTCTATGGGAGCTGGCTCCTAACGTCTACGGCAGAAGTGAAGTACAGTGCTGAGGGCCACACTATCATACTGCCTCTATATACAGCATACCATACTCTTTGCTCTTCTATTCAGCAAGCATGTACACAGCCAGCTACACTGTAATTTATTGGGGTTATAGAAACATTAGAATTTTTCACAACTGCCATACAATAGGGATAGTTACATGTATGCGTGACCACCTCTCCACCACATCTCCTCCATTCTGGAATGGTTTATGTATACTTACCAACATTTGTAGTGATAAACTTGGGAAATTAACACGACCAAACACGCCTGGAAAGCCCACTTATGAGAGGGATCTACATATATGCCACCCAAATTTCGGGCCGTAGCAAACCATATTCACAGGGAAAATTCGGCACTGTTGGCAACTCTGGTTTATGGTGTGGATTTACCATAAATGATTAAATCAAAATCGTGTGTTGACAGGCATGTGCAGTGGCGCATGTGCAGGGTGTTTTCTCTTTTGTGAGCAGAGTAGGAAGGAGTGAATCAATTCTAACAAATCAATTTCTCTCATCAGCAAAAGTTCTTCATCTACGAGGGTCTGTCCCCGCAGGTGAAGAAGCACCCATCTGCCTCCCTGAGAAATCTCGCCCAAGACAGACAATCTTGCACTCGAGCAAAAGTGCAAATTCAGAGGCTACTGTTCATGCGCTGCTTTTCAGAAGAGGAGCGACGTGTGCACAGTCCAGTCACTGTTTCAGTAGAGCAGCGTCTCAGGACCAGGCGAGATGTTAATCAGGTGGCAGGTGGACGCTTCTTCACCACTGGGGACATGTGAAGAATCAAATTGTTCATCCCTAGAGCAGAGGCATGACAATAATTTTCTGTGGATCGGCCACTACTGTTCATCAGTCCAAGGTTTGTAATCAAAGAATAGTATAGCTGCAGTGGCGTAACTAGAAATGACTGGGCCCCACAGCAAATTTCTGAATCCCTCCCCCAAAACTTCTTCACAATCCCCTCCTCCTGTGCAACCCCCACTCCGGTGGCTAGTCAAGATGGCTCTCACAGCCACTACGTCCGTTTCCTACAGTGTCACTGTAATGTCATTGTTATAATACTGTTTAGGGGGCCCTGAGAATAACATTTTTTAGTCCTTATCCTGGGTGGGCCCCATCTGAGTTCGGGTCACAAAGCAGCCGCTTCCCCTATAGCTACACCCCTGTATAGCTGAATTCCTTTTGCAGACCTAGGCCCAAAAGAGGCAAATCTGATAGCGTGTATTGCTATTCAAAGAGGGCACCTTATCGTTGGTACATGGGCCAACACAAATGTGAAGAAAAATGTGTGCAAAGTGCCTCATATTTTCATGAATAGTAAGTGTAGCACCACACGTGAGTACAATACAATACACATTTACTAAGAGATAATAACTAGTGTTGAGCGAACTTGTGTTTTAAGTTTAGCGTCTAAAGTTCGGCTTATCGAAGTATCAACACTAATAATAACAACTCAAGACCACACAACAGCATTCATCAGAGGGCTCGATGGACCCCATGCTTTACATAACAAATGAGCTGATCTCTCTCCTGGGCCAGGATTCTGAAAAAAATGTATGATCCAATCACAAATGTTTATTTTAGATGCTCAATGTAGATTTCAGATCCTTTTTGAATTTTTATTTTATACATTTTGATTGGGGTTAGGTACCACAGAAAATGATTCCTATAAAAAAGAGCAATGTACGACATCAAAATGATCAAGAAACTTACACAGAAGTAATAAAAGTAACAATTAATCATCAAATACCATATGACTGGCTCACATAAATCAGATATGTATTAACTAGACATAATGCACACAATTCAACGTACTCTAACTATTCCAAAAGTCTGTACAAAAATATACCTATACTCCCCACATATCATCTAATATACATTCACAATAAATGCAAAAACGCCAGAAAATAATGCATAAAATGTAAAATATAAAATGTAAAATAGGTCTTGGTCCCACCACCTATATCATGCGGAGCTCTCACAGGTATATATACTGAATACAGTTGAGGATATATTGCTGCCATGTTAAAATAATTGTTTCAATTATCTATTCGTTCACTCGTCTAAGGGCACTTTCACACTAGCGTTTTTCTTTTCCGGCATAGAGTTCCGTCACAGGGGCTCAATACCGGAAAAGAACTGATCAGTTTTATCCCCATGCATGCTACGGTTTTATCTCCGGCGAAAAAAACTGAAGACTTGCCTGAACGCCGGATCTGGCATTTTTTCCCATAGGGATGTATTAGTGCCGGATCCGGCATTCAGAACACCGGAATACCAGATCCGTCGTTCCGTTCTGTGCATGCGCAGACTGAAAAAAAGGTGAAAAAAATAAATGCCGGATCTGGCATTTCAATGCATTTTTTCGACTGATCAGGCATTTTTAAGACTGATCAGTTTTATCCCAATGCATTCTGAATGGAGAGTAATCCGTTCAGGATGCATCAGGATGTCTTCAGTTCAGTCGTTTTGACTGATCAGGTAAGAGATAAAACCGTAGCATGCCGCGGTTTTATCTCCGGCGAAAAAAACTGGAGACTTGCCTGAATGCCGGATCCAGCATTTTTCCCTATAAGGTGTATGGATGTAAGATATACATGTTTTGCGAACTTTAACAAGATCTCCACATACAGTGGGGTGTTAGTGAAGACTCTGATATAAAAAAAAAGGAGGAAGGCGCCACATGTGTCAAAACTGATACAATTTATCCAGTTTTAATGCATAAGACGAGTGAACAAATAGATAATTGAAACAATTATTTTAACGTGGCAGCAAAATATATCCTCAACTGTATTCAGTATATATGCATACGAGAGCTCCGCATGATATAGGTGGTGGGACAAAGACCCATTTTACACTTTTTGCATTATTTTTTTGCGTTTTTGCATTTATTATGAATGTATATTAATTGATATGTGGGGAGTATAAGGTATATTTTTGTACAGACTTTTGGAATAGTTAGAGTACGTTGAATTGTGCGCATTATGTCTAGTTAATAAATATCTGATTTATGTGAGCCAGTCATATGGTATTTGATGGTGAAAGCTTTTTTAAAGCTCTAGTGGTAGGGAGCGGACTGGGCTCCATGTTAAAGGAGCTGTGAACTGAGCCAATCGTTTATTTAACAATGAATCATTTTGATGGAAAATGCAAAAAAGATCATGAGTTCAAAAAGACACTGTAATTAAGTGGACTTGATGATATATGGATGACGTGCTGAAGTCTTCTGGAAAGGGATCAACAAAAACATGCGGTGGAGGACGCTGACTTTCCCAGTTCTGAACCCACGACAGGAGCAAGAAGTGAGTGACTCGTTTGGCTGCTGCAGTGAAAATGTCCATCTTAGCATGTACAATAACATCTTAAAGGGGCCAAGATTTTGCTATTGATGGCCTATCCTCAGGACAGGCCATCGATAACTGACCATCAGGGGTCTGACAACCTGCACTCCCACCAATCTGCTGTTTTTAGCATAGCTCCGGCACTGAAATACACAGTTCTGTCCATTGTCTAGCGGACGGATCTGGCGACTGGATGACTCCCATGCACTTCAATAGGAGCAGTGCTGCAGTAATTAGCTCCGTCCACTAGACAATGGACGGCTCCTGTGTAGTTTCAGTGCCGACTTCTGTCGAAGGAGCGACATCTGATTGGCCGAGGTGTCGGACCCTCACTGTCAGATATTGATAGCTTATTCTGGGAATAGAGCATTACTTCTAAAATCCCGGGATACCCCTTTAAGGACACATTCACAAGGACATTTGTATTTGTTTTTTCCCACAGTGAGCATTAATGCAGAAAATTAAAGGAAACCAGATCCCGCGGTTTTAGCCCTAAAATCTGTTCCCACAACCTTGTCTGACATTACAAGACTTTTCTAAAGTTCTATTAGTCTCATTATTGCCTTAGAAAAGGAACCAGCAAGTGTCCGCCGGGAGTCTGTGAACCTTCTAAGTGTCCTAGTGAACCTTTTAAGTGTCCTGGTGAACCTTCTGTTGGCCCCTAATCTACCTCATCAACAGGCTGTCCAGCAGACCACTGGCGAATGTGCAGTGTGTTTCCCTTTTGCGAGCAGACGCATCATTGCAGTTTTCCGTGGACCGTGCCCATCAGTTCAAGGCTTTTAATTAAAAAATAGAATAGCCAAATTCATTCTGTAGGCCTAGGCCCAGGAGAAGCAAGTCTGATGGTGTACATTCCCATCCAAAGAGGCCACCTTGTCGCTGGTGAACGGGCGCGCACAATTGGTGTGCACAGTACCTCATATTTTCATGTACAGTAAGTATAGCAGTAATGCAGTTCAAGATAATCCATATTCACTGTTTGCCTACCTCTTAGTGCCTCGAGTAGTGTGTAGTGTGTGTTTGCTTCTGCATCTGTTTTTTTACATTATTGTCTTTTTCGTAATGCACGCACTGGTCCCCATCTTACTCCCAGGGTCAACGGGTTTCTCACTGAGACAAGCACACACGCAGAATGACAGTGGGCACAGAGGCGGATGCCAGAGTCCCACTATGGTGTCATTGAGCATGATGGGGGTAACTGTATTTTACGTGCTCTCTTGTATTATATTAGGTTCTGTCCTTTTTTTCCCTGCTTTGTGCTTTCTTTCTGCCATTTATTTTTCAGCTAACCTGAGGTAAATCTATTGGCGGATTCTGATTGGACGATGGTTGCTTATCTGTATCTGGGGTACCTGTTTTCTGCCCCTCCCATGATTGGCCAGCCGTTCTCTGTGGCGGGAATTTGGAATATTTATAGGAGCTGTCAAGCGGGTTCAGAGCTGTCAGTCGCCGAACCTGTGAACAAGAGAAGATGTCGTCCCGCCTGCCCTCCCCTTTGAAGTTGTGGTCCTCGCTAGGGGGACATTTGTGTTTTTTACTGACGTTTTAGTGGTGTTTGATTAATTTATGAATTAATTAATTATTTATTAAATTTGGTTTATTATGTATTTTAACCCTTAATAAAGGACTGCGGCCATTTTGCACCATATTTGGGTTTGGTCTTTATTTTAGTTAAGTGTTAGAAAAGAACTGTGCTCATATGACACCATGAGAAAGCGCTTTTCTTGAGGTGTCTATATAGTAATACTGACATCTTGGCAGAGGGAGGGCAGCAGATGGGTACTGTATATGGAGATGCCCTGACTATGACTATGGCTATATATATATATATATATATATATATATATAGAGATAGATAGATATCTATCAGAGACTTGTGCCTGTCACTGTTTATGAGGGGCTGTGGATGACAATGGATATGGGATATTTTTGCGGTTCTGGTTTATGAGGAGGTCTGTGTCTGACACGGTGTATGGAGAAGGGGATCTTTAACTGTACTGTAAATGAGGAGGCTGTGGCTGACACGGTATATGGGGTCACTCTAGTGCTTGCATTGTTTATGAGGGGCTGTAGATGACAATGGATATGGGATCCTTTTGCAGTTTTGGTTTATGATGAAGTTTGTGCCTGACACTGTTTATGGGGAAGGCGTTCTTTGACAGTGCTGTAAATGGGGAGGCTGTGGCTGACATGGTACTGTATATGGGGTCACAGAAAATAATGCACTAACACAATAGATGCCAACATTCTATATGGACTAAGCCGTCACTCTGATATGATAAAATCTGAGACTCTCAGCCAATATATTTTGATCAAAACACATCTGTGCCCCCCTACCATAGGCGACTTTGATTAGGTGGTACCAGGGCCGGCTCCAGGTTCATGTGGGCCCTTGGGCGATAAATCCCAGTGGGCCCCTTTGAGGCATTTTGTACATTTACATGTCCCTCTGTGGCTCCCGCAGGGTATAATGACCACCAGTGGCCCCAAACACAGCATAATGACCCCCAGTGGCCCCACACACAGTATAATGACCCCACAGTGGCCCTCTATTCAGAATAATAACCCCCAGTCGCCACCCATTCAGAATAATGACCCCCAGTAGCCCCCACACTGGGGGTTATACTGTATGAATGGGGCACCGGAGGTCATTATACTGTATGGTGGTCACTGGGGGTCATTATATTGAATGGGGGCTCTGGTGGTCATCATACTGAATGGAGGGACATTGGGGATCATTATACTAAATGGGGGGCACTGGGGGGGTCATTATACTGTGTAAGGGGCCCTCATAGTGTAATGATCCCCCCAGTGGCCCCCTCACATACCTATCATTGCTGGAGCGCAGGGGAGCTGGTGGTCCTGTCATTCACTAACCGCAGCTCCCTGCTCTCCAGCAATGATAGGTATGTGAGGAGGCCACTGGGGGGATCATTATAGATAGATAGGTTTAGAGTAGGACCTGCCTGACTGAGACCACCTTGGCGCTGGGTAGGCGGCACAGATGTGTTTTGATCAAAATAATATTGGCTGGGAGTCTCAGATTTTATGATGAGAGTAAGGGCTTAGTCCATATATTATGTTTGCATCTATTACTATAGTGCATTATTTTCTGTGACTTTTCTTTAATAAATGCAGCCATGTACATCTGCATATTCAGGTATCATATCGTGCAGGATGTTTAGTATCTTTTTCTGTATATCGGGTCACCCTATGGCTTTCATTGTTTATGAGGGGCATGGGATGACAATGGATATGGTCTGTGTCTGGCACTGGGGTGTTTACTGTATATAAAAGCATTATAATTGACAATGTATATGGGGTCACTCTAAGGCTTTTATTGTTTATGAGGGGCAGTGGATGACATGGTACAGTATACAGGGTCACCCTGGGGCTTTCATGACAATGGATATGAGTGATTTCTGAGGTTTTGGCTTATAATGAGGTCTGTGCCTGGCACTGTATACAGGGATTTTTACTGTATATAAGAGCGTTGTAAATGACAATGTATATAGGGGCACATTGTGACCTCATTTACAGTCTCCGCTTTAATTTTATTGGAGACCCTGTGGCTGTCACTGGATAGGAGCTGTCACTGGTAATGGTGACGATTAATGCATAGATACCCTTTAGCTGTGGGACTTTTATAGGGGGAAATAAAACACCCAGAAGGGCGCAACCAAGAAATTTGCTGAGCATGCACAAAAACGCCCTTCGAGTTATCCTCCTGAGTCTTGTACACAACCTGGATAACATAAAATCCAACAACCCCAATGTAAAATTTACAATTATTTGACCATTACTTCACATAGAAGACGCTCAGTGCTTTGCTGGAGGCGTCAGTTAGAGACATGCAGCATTTCCGGCGGTCAGTACATACCATTCGATGAGTTCTGGTGGTGAGAGAAGTCTCAAGGTAGATACAGCAGAGAGTGAAGAGCAGCAGATAGGGAGAAGATTATAGAGATATTCTCAAAGGAATCAGATTCCATAGATTTGGAGGCATCACAAGCAGCATCTGACAGCAGCGCAATTCCCAAAGCAGCAAAAAAAAAAGGAGATAGAAGACAGTTAAGCTTCAGGGAGTCAAGCATCGTCCCCGGCTGCTCCATATATTATATAAAAGAGATGTAAAGAGCACTTCCACCCAAAATCACCAGGGAACATGAGATGTTCTTTTCTATGCTGTGGATACAATTTTCATCAGTCACTTCTTAGTTATATCTGTAATGTCTGCAATGGGTTAATATACTGTAGAGAGGGCCACTTAAATGTCCTCCACATTTGGCTGATGTGTGTGGGATTCTTTTCGGACTGGACCCAAAAAAATTATGAAATAATATGAACATTGCAAGGAAAACAAACTGCGAAAATCGGAGGCATTTTTGCAAATGAGCATGCTCTGATATCCACGTGGATTTTTTTCGGCTACCTAAGGGCTTATTTAGACGGCCGTATGCTGTCTGCAAAAATGCAGATCATTTTTTTGGCGGATTAGATGCAGACCCTTTTCTTCCGTTCTACGGCTCCGCAAAACAAATAAAACACGTCCTATACTCGTCAGTGAAAATCAGGACGTGGCCCCATTGAAGTCTTTGGGTCCGCAAAAATGCGGAATGCAATCAGTTTTTTTTTGCGGACATGCTGAAAAATGGATCCGCATTTTTGCGAACAGCATACGGCCGTCTGAATGAGCCCTAAGGATTGGGTTTTAAAAACCCACATGTGCTACATTGTAAATTGCCGCATATTTTCGGTGCAGAATCCCCACTGAAAATCCAGCAACCATTCCACATATGTGACTGTGGCTTAAAGGGGTTATACCAGCAGCAGCACTTATCACCTATTCAAATTACTGGGACCCCCACTGATCACAAAAACAGGGATCATCCAGTGTGAATGGAGGGATGGTATGATTGTCGATCCTCAGCTCCATTCACTTCTGTGGGACTGGCATAGACAGTGCTCCGTCAGTTCAGTGATCGGACCCCCAGCAATGAGACATCTAGCGGATATGTGATGAATGCTGTTCGTGGGGTAACCAACTTAAAAGGAACCTGTCATGTTGAACCCGGTGTATGAGCTGCAGGCAGCATATTACAGCACAGGGGAAGCTGAGCAGAGTAATAATTTTGTTGGAAAAAAAATTCCCTACAGGGTTTTCTCTGAAATCCATTGCATGACTTCCCAAAGTCAAACGGTTCCTTATGCTTGCCCAACACATCATGTTCAGGAATTGAATGCTGCCCATCCCTTCTGACAGGTGCCACAAGATAATCCATATTGTTACTTGACCTGTTTTAATGTTATCAGTCTGCTCAGCTCCTCCTGAGCTCTAACCCGCAGATACGACACCACATTTCAGCTGCGCTTGAAACAGTACTTCTGTATTTCACACTATAATTCTTCCCAGACTGAAGACTGAGCTACTGATCCATAATATGGATGCCATATGAATATAGAATATACAGCGGGGGCGGGGGCTGAGCATGTTGCCGTGAAGACGCACTGTACAGAGCTCCCGGACCCTGGGCTTCTCATATAACCCTGTGCCATATCCACCTGGATCGTTCTACCTGAGGGAGGATGGTCAGACGCTCCGGTCGTCGGGGATCCTCTTTCCTGGCCCCGGAACCGCATATTGCGCAATACTTCAATCAAACTCAGGCCACAGCGCGCCCAGCTACAGAATCAAAGATGGCGCCGACTGAAGAGCGAGCGGCAGCTACAGCAGCGCAACCAAGCCCTAAACACCCCGACAGCTCGCCAATGTCAGGGCGGTCGACCCCTCGACACCCTGCCTCAGCTGCACCGACACCAGTGCTCCTCTCCAGCGTGCCCCAGGGAGATTCCATAATGGAGGACGCACCTGCTTCGTCAGGCCTGGTGAGTGACATCCTGCCTGCACACCCCTCAGGCCCTTCAACGTTCAAAGCCCCTATATTGGTGACCTCTTTGAATCACCCCAGAGATATGACCTCAGTCTGGGGACAGATCGCCCTCACGGGTGGAGCACTGGCGCACCCTCTCCCTTACCGCAAGGGACTTTATACTGGTCTCTGGTTACAGGCCCCAAACAACGCCAGATGCTAGGCTGGACCCCCTGTCTACTCCAGCAATTTTTCAGACCCCCACTTGCTCTGATGCCTCTGAGTCCCCATCTTCGGCCTCCTCCCTGGGCAGCAGAAGATCTAAGTGCCCGAAATTAAAGCATATATCCCTCCTTAGTAACCTGCCTACTAAACACGACATGGAAGCCATGATATTATGGGTTGAATCCAAGCACGATCAGGCCATTGCGGCCGTCAAGACAGACCTGAGCAATATTTCTATTTAATTAAATACACAGGTGCAGGTCACTTCTGCATTGGAAGCCCGTCTTAATTCAGTTGAAGAAAACATGACTTCACAAAAGGGCCTTAAACAGACATATATTTCTGCTTGTGGACAACCAAAAAAATAGAGGTTGATGCAACAATATCAAACTAAGCGGGATACCAGAAGAGGTGACTGCGTCTGAACTACGTAAAGCTGTAACCTGTATCTTCAATACCCTCCTCTCCAGACCACCAGATGCCGTAATTGAACTGGACAGAGTAAATAGGTAGTTGGGTCCTAGGCTCCCGAATAACTCGGCTCCTAGAGATGTCTTATGTAGGGTTCATTTTTTCAGGGAGAAAGAGGAGATTCTACAAAGGGCCTGGAGACAAGGTCCTACAATGTTCGCGGGGGCTCAGATCCAACTCATGCCAGATGTCTTGAGGCGCACCCTGATAATGAGACATACTCTCAAACCTCTCCTACAATTGATCACTGAAGCTGGAGCCACATACCGGTGGGGACACCCTTTTCATCTTATTATCCGCAAAAATGGACTATCCCTTACTTTACACTCTCCAGACCAATCAGAGGATTTATCTCGATTCTTGGAAATCACCACCCTCTCCTTACCAGATTGGTTAAATATTCCAATTCTCATGCCTCAGACGGCCTTGCCTCCTATGCGCCCTTGTGACAGGTCTTTACGCAGACCCTCTCCAGAGATACAGACCTGTGACCAGGAGTCCCACATGGAGATTGCACCAGCACCCGTGGACTGTGGCTGATTACTTCAGTTTTAAGTCAAGTAGTCCCCTCTAGAAAAGATCCCTGTACATTCTGTGTCCCCCTTTCTGATTAGTGGAATTTATTCTAATATAAGGCCTGACCCCCATCAGGGGTGTCATACTGTTAAGTAATACTTGGCCCAGGGAAAGGGCAGCAACTTTACTTGCTCCTCCTCTCCCTACATAGAAACGCGACTCTTGGTCTGCTTAATTGTGGGCACTCTGAGATTCGCTATGTTTATTCCACAAGTTTTGGTTACTGTTACTTTACCTGCTCTAGATTAGCTAGATCAGGTATTTGGCTTACAAAGCTAAGGGTACTTTCACACTTGCGGCAGGACGGATCCAACAGGCTGTTCACCCTGTCGGATCCGTCCTTCCACTATTATGCAGTTCCGCTGGACCGCCGCTCCGTCCCCATTGACTATAATGGGGACGGTGGCGGCGCTCCTGCGCAGTTCGGCAGTGCACTGCGAAAGGCCGCCGGACTAAAAGTCCTGCATGTCCGACTCTTTAGTCCGGCGGCCTCTGACTGCGAACTGCCATACTGCGCCTGAGCGCCGCCCCGTCCCCATTATAGTCAATGGGGACGGAACGGCGGTCCGGCGGCACGGCGAAATAGCGGAAGGACGGATCCAACAGGGTGAACAGCCTGTCGGATCCGTCCTGCCGCAAGTGTGAAAGTACCCTAACCTGTAGTGTTTTTCTCCTAAGTCCCTTCTTGTGTGTTGGTCTACCCATCCACTTCCTTGAACTTTTCCTTCCCCCCCCCCCCCCTTTTTTTTTTTCTTTTGCTTTTCTCTCTCTCCCTTGCCAAAAAGACTAGAATTATGTCTGCCATCAACTTTGCATCTATCAACACCAATGGGTTGAATACACCAGAGAAAAGATCCTTCATCCTCCAACTCCTATGGAGTAAGAAGGTACAAATTGCATTTATACAGGAAACACACTTCCGCAAGGGAGCCACAGTACCTCTCTTAAGATCACCCAGGTACCCAGACTCTTACCATAGCTGTTACTCAGTTTCGAAGTCAAGAGGAGTAAGCATACTAATCTCTAGAACCACCCCATGGGAAGTGATAGATACCCAGACAGATGATAATGGTAGATATCTATTTGTAAAGAGCCGTCTAGCGGGTCAAATCTATACTCTAGCGAATGTATACCTACCCAATACCAACCAATGCAAGGCTTTAGCGGTAATCCTGTCGAGACTAGACAAAGGGTGTGCTCTTGGTCGGGGGGACTTAAATGTCACCTTGGACCCTCTGGTGGACGTATCTAGAGGGGCCTCGCACCTGGCCTACTCTTATCTTCATTGTATCAAACACCTTCTACACTCTCATCAGTTGGTAGATGTGTGGAGGGCGGTTAATCAGGATGTTCGAGATTAAACCCATTATTCCGCTGCAAGAGATGTATACTCTAGGTTAGACTATTTTCTAATACGGCATTCAGCGGTATCCCTCCTTGCCTCCTCCTTGATTGATTCTATGACCTTCTCTGATCACGCTATGCTCCATGCTTCTCTCAGATTTCCCCTCCCAGCACCCAAGTCCTGGCAGTGGCAAATGAAAGAGTCCCTGATACGGGACTTGGCAATCTCTCAGGACATCCATACGGTTCTCTCGTGTTACTTTAAAGAAAACCAGGTGGATAATGCTTCTCCCCTCACAGTCTGGGCTGCTTACAAATGTGTGGTCAGAGGAGCGCTCATGAAGCATGGAGCCAGACGAAAGAAAAAGAGCAGAGGAAATCTCCCAGCTTCTGGCTGAGGTCTCTCATCTGGAGCTGGTCCACAAACAGTCACGTGCCCAGGCTTCTCGCACAGCCTTCTTGATAGCCAGGGGGAAACTTAAGGAAAAACTAGACATACGCACCAAATCCTTGCTAAACAGGGGCAGACGACATTTCTTTGAATACGGTAACAAATGAAGTAGGACTCTAGCTCGATCATAGCGGGAACAGAGAGCGAGAAACTATGTCCCACTGATTGCCAATCCCAAGGGCCACAACCTAAATGATCCAGATAAGATAACGGAAGCTTTTGCCCAATACTACCAGTCCTTGTATAATCTCCCTTGCTCTAACTCAGCTAGCCCGTCCCTAACACCAGCCATGCGCAAATACCCATCTGACTTAGGTCTCCCGAAAATCCCACGAGATGCTCTTGCGGATTTAGACAGGCCCATTTCGGAAGAGGAATTAACAGAAGCCTTAAAAACTATGCAACCCAGTAAAGCCCCTGGTACGGACGGACTACCGGCATCTTATTATAAGAAATACTTACCTCTCCTACAGGCCCCGCTCACTAAGGCACTGAATGTAATAGCAACAGGGACTCCACTACCTACCTCACGCACATATCACAGTCATACATAAAGAGGGAAAGGATCCAGCAGCCTGCGCAAGCTATTGCCCTATCTCACTGCTTGATGTAGACCTCAAGTTGTTTGCAAAGATCTTGGCCACGCGCCTAGTCCCTTTCCTGTCAGACCTGATTCACTCTGATCAAGTCGACTTTATCCCAGCTAGAGAAGCTAGGGATAATACTACAAAAGTGCTGAACCTGATTCACCATGCTAAATTACAACGCGCCTCTTTCTGCCTTTTATCGACAGATGCTGAAAAGGCGTTTGATAAGGTGGGCTGGCAGTGGTTATTTGAGGTCTTAAACAATGTAGGCATAGCTGGCTCTTTGATGGCCTAGATCCTCTCTATATCTCCCCCTCTGCTGCGACGAAAGTGAATGGGGTCCTATCATCCACCTTTGAAATACGAAATGGGACCCGACAGGGTTGCCCTTTCTCCCCCTTAATTTTCGTGCTTTCACTGAAACCTCTACTCCGAACAGTCTGGTCAAACCCTAATATTACAGGCCTCTCAGTGGAGGGGGGGAGGCAGGAATATAAAGTGGCGGCATACGCAGATGACTTAATGTTCACAATTACTAAGCCCATGACCTCTTTCCAAAACCTGATCACTGGGTTTAACACGTAACCAGGCAATGACTAATCTAAAAATTAATTTTTCAAAAATCAGAGGCATTTAATATTTCGTTGGCAAGCTCTCTAGAATCCAATCTAGCGGCCTCTTTCTCTTTTCGATGGACGGTGGGAGAGGTCAAATATCTGGGAATATGGATTCCAAGAGGCCCGAGAGAGGTCTATAGAAATAATTTTGCCCCTCTGCTAGGGTGGATTAGGGGGATCTGAATAAATGGTCGAAGGGCCTGTACACATGGTTTGGCCGTTGTGCCATTTTTAAGATGAATGTTCTCCCTCGTCTGCTAAATCTATGTCAGACACTCCCAGTAAAACTACCACCTACCATTTTAGCTACAATCCACGAGACCTCTTTAAATTCATCTGGGCGGGTTGGAGCCCGAGGCTGGCCTGCTCTCTGCACCATCTCCCAAAGGAGCGGGGGGGGGGGGGGCCTGGGGATTCCGGATCTCCGAAAATATTATGCCGCTACCATGCTTCAGCGTGTTTTGGACTGGTGTAGAAAATGTTGAGCTCCCTTCTTTAGAACAGCAGGGAGATGGCTTACACATTCTGAATTACTGGAGCTGTCAGACCCTTGTGCCCTGGGACAGTGGAAAGCTAGACAAATATTTCATTTTCTCTCCTCTGTCCCCTCTTCCCCGAGTTTCGACAGGCCTCTTACCCCTTTTGAAAAGGTATGCCTAGGCTCAGATGTATACCGACACTCCTTGTCTGAGTTCTATAAGGCATTGGTAGTGCCTCATCTGGACTTCCGCCCTCCATTTATTGACAAATGGAGCTCTGATCTTGAAGTGGACACCCCCCCCCCCCCCGACCAGTGCCCGAAACTGGATCATCTTGCACATAAATCCTCCATTGCTAGTAAATTCCAGGAAGCAAGTTACAAAATACTGTCTAGATGGTACTATGTTCCGACTCATCTTCAGAAAATGTTTCCATCTGCATCTCCACTATGCTGGAGTTGTGAATCGGCACAAGGCTCCCTGATCCACATTTTCTGGCTTTGCAGTAAAATTACTGCTAAGCCAATTGTATTGCTTTAATATTTGCTCTCGGTGGAACGAAAATGATGTAAAAATTACTATGCATTAAAAAACACTAATTGATGAAGAACATATGGTGTGCCGTGGATTTCTCCTAGAAACCAATTGACGCATGTCCTCTACGAGCACCCAGCACTTAGGGTGTGCAGATCTCATATCTCTCTTTGCAGTAAAATTAGGCAGTCCTGGCAGTCGGTGCATAGGACCATAGCCTCAATCTTTTCCTTTCCCATACCAAACACCCCGGAGTCCCGGACTTCTTTCTGTTACTCCTCTCGGACCTATCCAGCCGTTTGCTTAATAAATCAATCCTGCGGCACCTAGTTAGTGCAGCTAGGGCCTGCATCCCAAGATGGAAATCACCCTCCCCACCCTCTATAGACCTCTGGGTCCACAAGGTAGAAGATATTTGGAAAATGGATGAACTGACAGCTCTATTGAAAAACACCAATAAGGCATTCAATTCTGCATGGATACCGTGGTTTGTATTTCAGAACACCCCGGAATACCAGGCTTTATTGGTCTAATAGAAAGCCCCACACCCCTCTGTTTGGTGGTTTGTTATTTCTCTCTCTCTCAAACACTTATTTACTTAGAATATAAAATATACACATTCACATTATGGATCCCTTTTTTCAGTCTTCATGACTTTTAAGGAGAGATTCTCTCTGTCATACGGCATCGGCCGGAGGCTGCAGAAGAGCGTTGCTCCAAAACAAAACAATCTGCATGCAAACTACATGCAGGACGCCATACACATTAGAGAACAGTCACCAGGATCGGACAAACATCTAATATGTAAGGAGGACTCCGACTCTCCAACTACGGCAGATGCGGTGGAAACGGGAACTGGATTGAGGGATTTTAACATGTTGATCCTTTGTTCCCGCAATATGTCAGCTTATTCCCCTCTACCGAAGGACAACATATAACATGTCTTTGCAGTGGGGATCTGACTGGGACCCCCACGATCACTAAAACAGGGGTCCCGAGTTTCTTACTTGAATGGTGCACTCTGATAGCTCCATCAGTCCCAAAGACAGCGAATAGGGCGGTAGTGAATAATTACTGCATTTAAATGAAGGACTCGGGACCCCTTTCTGAGATAAGTGGGGGACCCAGAGGTGGCCCCCAGCAATCAAACATGTATCACCTATTCTGCCAGAAGAAGATAGACATTGCTCGTGGGCCAACCCCTTTAAGTTGTATTGTACTTTTAGATCTGGTGCTGGTTTTGGCAATATAAACAATTGCACTAAACTGCTCTGTGTGAACACAGCCTAAACAGCAAACAGAGGCACAGCAGGAAAACACTTACTCTATGTACATAGGAATTACTGTCACAAAGTCGGACAGTGATAACTGCCTGTGGTACAATGATCAATGGTTTTGTACACTGCCAGTTCTCAGTCAGGAAACCACAATATAACCCAAATAATTCCCCATAATGACCTATTTATTAAACAGGGAAGAATCTCTCACTCACAATTATCCTACTCTGTATTACCATGGAGAACTTCCTGAATTCTGGTTTAGGGGTATCTGTCACTTTGTGATATACTGCTAGGTTCACTTTCATTACACGTACGGCTTTTTTTTTGCAGATGAAGCTACAACATAGGCCCTCTTGAGATTCCAGATGTACCTGTGGCCCCGAGCCAGACAGCTGCCAGAAGATGAAGTGGAGATACGCACTGATGACTACTGACTGACTAAACACAGCCCGTATGTCAGTGGGGTGGCCCATAGCAGAGGGGCTGTCTCAAGACTGAAACTTATCACCTATCCACAGAAAAGAAATTACGTGTCTGTCTGCCGGGGGCCCCACCAGCCAAGAGAGCGGGGGTCCCATGTCCTCAGTTTGAAAAGAGCATTGGTTGAACATGTGCACTGCCGCTCCATCAAATCTATGGAACTGCTGAAGGGAAGCTGAGTACAGCGCTCAGCTATCTCCAGAAGTCCCATAGAATCTAAATGGAGCAGCAGCATGAACGCTCGACTTAAATAGGCCCCCCCAGACATCGAGAATAGGGGATACGTTTCCAAATTGGGACAACCCCTCTATAGTTTTATCAAATAACGCTTATTGCGCTGTGAAATGCTACACAGTTAGGGCCCTATATAACAGCTGCAGGGGAGAGGAAAGATGGCCGGAGGCAGAGAGGAAGGGAAGGGAAGAACAAAAGGAATGTAAGGAAGGAGGGAGGAAAGATGGAAGTCAGGAAGGAAAGGATGGACAGACACACGGAAGAAAGGAGGGAGGAAAGGGGGATGAAAGGAAGGAAGGGTGGGAGGGAGGAAGGATGGATGGAAGTTAGGAAGGAAAGGAGGGACGGACACGGAAGGAAGGAGTGGGAGGAGGGAGGGGAGAATAAAGCGATGGATGATGGAAGGGAGGGAGGAAGGGAGAGAGAGAGAGAGAGAAAGACCAAAAGGAACGTAAGGAAGGAGGGAAGAAGGGGGAATGGAAGAAAGGACGGGTGGGAGGAAGGATGGAAGTAAGGAAGCAAAGGAGGGACGGAAACACGTAAGGAAGAAAGGAGAGAGAGGAGGGAGGGAGGAAGAAAGCGATGAGTGACGGAAGGGAGGGAGGGAGGAAGGAAAAATCGTGAGAAATGGGAGGGAGGGACAGCGTAATGGAGAGAGATAGGACGGAAGAAAAGTAGGGAGAAATGGGCGGAGGGAGGAGGGAATGGAGGGAGGATGGAAGGAAGGGGAAGGAGGAAAGGGGAAAAGGGGGAAAGGGGAAAAGGGGAAGGCTCCAGCCTGGCAGGGTCATGCTGTAGTGGATTTATCCATCTTCACTTCTGTGAAAATCCCAAGGACACAGAACTCTGGTGGTGGGGGAACTGGAGAGGAATCACTTAAATCAGGTACTGTAATTAAATTGCAAAAAATAGGATTTCATTCACTTAGAAGAACCCTTTAAATTGAACCAGTTTTCAACAACAGGAGGTTGTCAGATAAAAAAAACGCTGGTGAAAATCCACTAGCAGAATCTACTGATGGGGTCTATTCACATGTTGCGGTCGTACTTTTGAGAAATCGCAACAAAATGCTATGTGAATAGGCCAACACCTGGCTGATCTATTCCCTTTCCACTGTGCAAGCACCGAATATGTTTTGGGAAGGAGAAAACACTACCAAGTATCTACGACAGAGGTCCATGTATAAATAGTGACTATTCTCTGCAATGTGGATGACAAATTACAAATGTGTGGCATGATGTGTGATTGGGGGTGGAGTTGCTCTTTAATAGTTATTTCTACAACTCAACACGGCAGAACTTACAATAAAAAAATTGGGGTCGTAGAATACACAATATGTAATATAAGGTTTCGTTACCTGTCTATATGCACATGCCTTACCTTTGATTAGAAAAGCTTCTGCGAAAAGCCGCATCTTATACAGGGGCTCATCATCTAAGGACAGATGCTCGAATCCCGATCTGGCGTACATACTGACAGCATCCCGGTATGATCCTTCACAGTAATGCAACTTGCCTAGTATCAAGAGAGCTTCTATCATGTAGTGAGGCTGCAAGACAGAACAGGATATTGTGGGTAATACATAAGTAGAATTATTTGATATTCCATGTAAACCATTTCTCCGAAGCATCTTCTGATCATGTAGGCTTTGGGTGGAAAATACAAACTACAATGCCTCACAACATCCCCTTTACTCAGCTTTGAGGTCGATGCGAATAACCTCTGAAGGTTTAACATATCTTGAGAATAATCTGGCAGCAGGAGAAGAGTGTGCTGCTCTTGAGGGAATCAGTGACCAGTCCAATCTTATAATCATGTTTATGAGGACAAGGAGATAGATACCAGGGACAGTGATATCAAGTGGGCTGGTGTAGAAAACCTGCACTCTGTCAGCAAATGGGAGTGATGACAGCAGCGGGAGAGGATTGTGTGTATCTTGTTGAAAGCAGTGACCTGTCTACTCCCGGAATCAAGGTACTAACCACCAGGGTAGAAGGCAAAATATACAGAATATGAGACCCCAACTTTCAAACCTACATGACCAAGGGTACAACAAATGGTTTCCCTAGTATATATGTGTGGACCAGGGAAATAACTCAGTATTAGGATTGGAGCCCCAGCTCCACTTGTAGACACGTAGTCCCTAGAAAGACTAAGAAAACACAATGAAAGGGATTCTAAGCTTTCTGTCTCCTAATATGTTGCTAATGGTGGTCATGGTAGAGTGAGGTCCTATGGTCACTTTACACGCTGCAGCATGGAATTATGTTAGTAACGGAAGCATTATGAATTATGTTAGGAGAGAATATAGGAAGCTACAGACTAATATCAGTAGTAATAAGTTAGAGCAACTGAACTTCTATTTTCTCTTGTAGACATTTAGCTCATCCAACTGGCTTTCTCAATTAGAATGACATGTACAAGGAATCTCAGGCATTAAATACCGGTGAATCATGCTTCAGTCAGCATCATCTGTTTATCATAATCAACATAAGATTAAGGACCTCATGAAGGTTAGATGTTGATTTCATTTGCATGACTTAAACTATCAGATGTGATTGAACTGCCTTAGGAGAGGTGTTAGAATAGCACTGTAAGTGGCAGAGAAAGCCGGCCGAATGACTTGCAAAATATCTTGAAGAAAAAATGCAAACAATCTAGTTGCTCTGACTTATTACTACTGATATACCATAACCTGTATGAATGAAAACCTTCATGAAAAAATACCTACAGACTAAGGGATCCATAGAATTGTATGGGTCCACAAAACGTTTTCTGCGGACAAGTATACGACATTTAAGTTTATTTTTGCGGAGCCGCGGTACGGAATAACGGATGCGGACAGCACACGGTGTACTGTCCGCATGTTTTTTGTTTTTTTTTAAGTTTTTTAATTTTTTTATTGTATAAATCAATACAATACAGTAATAGAGTAACATACCTCCACTACTCCTACATATAAGAAATCAATTACAGGTCTTATCTAATCTGTCCGCATCTTTTGAGAGCCCATAGAAATGAATGGATCCGCAGACCTTCCGCAAAATTGCAGAACGGGTGCGGATCCGTACATATGTTTGTGTGAATGGGCCCTAACAGTGGAAGAAACAATGTGCCTCAGCGTGCCAAAAGTCTGCAATGCAGCAGGACCTCCTACATGAACTAAAGTTGCACTATACAGACGCCTAATTGTTTTCAATGTATGCATTGGAGATCAAGACCTATGGCTGCATTTACAGATTATTACAACTTCATGGGAGGATCCTATCAGCAGGACTCCTTCGAAATCAGCTGCCTGTCAGAAGACAAAAAAAGGGGGTTGTCTAATCCATTTCTGGACCAAATGGCAAAGGGGTGAGGTTTACATAAAAATGGTTTCTTGACGTTTAGGTGCACTGGTGACAGAACGAAGGTGGGACTTAAAAGAGTTGTCTCATCTCATACATTGATCATATATCGCTAGAATAAGCCATCAGCATCAGATAGGATCAGGTACCATCTCTGGTACCTGATCCTATCTCCAGAACGGGCCCCCCAAAGTGAACGGAGAGCAGCCGCATATGCGCAGCCACACTCAGTTCACTGGTATGTGAGTTCCAAAATTAGCGGAGTGCCGGCTCAGCTATTTCCAACAGTCTCATTGCGGTGAATGCAGCGATGGCTGCGCTTGCGCTGTGCTCCCTCCATTCAACGCTAATGGGTCCTCCGAAAACAGCAGAGCACACTCGCTCAGCTATTTTTGGAAATCCTATAGTGATGAATGGAGAGCACACTTTCTAAGTATAAGACAGAATATTTTAAGATTGTGAATTTTACATTTGTCTTGTTTGGCACAGGCAGACTACGCCCTGTGGCCTGACTCATGGGTTTCCCAATTATACCCCCCACCCCCACTAAGTCTTGGAAAACAGAACAGCCAAGGAAAATTTGCAGAGGCAGCATGATTAACACCTCTCCTGGCCAAGCGTGCAGAAAGTCTGGAGGAAACTGTGACAGGGCACAATGCTGAATATGAGACATTTTAGCTAAAAACACATACTGGTAAAATCACAGCGGGGGGCGGGGGGTTGACAGTAACACCTACTTACCGGTAATTTGCCTCTGTTTAGTATGCCTGTTAGATAGTTCTTGGCTTGATGCAGTTTTCGGTCCTTGCTTTCCATTAATGGAAGGGAGAGTTTGAGTTTGGCAACGTTCTCCCTTAACGAGAGCTCCAGCAGAGCCTCGGCGAGCAGCAGGTTCGTAAAATCATCTGTAAGGCAAGAGTTAAAGCAGATGTCACTGAATTCCTTAAGAAGGATCTGATCTCAGGACGAAATTACCGCTAAGTGACTGCGCACGTGATCCACATAAGAACAGAAAAACAGTCATTTGAGCAAATTAGAAAGTTAAAGAGGTGCTTTATTCTGTTAATCTGTAACCGAGCACTTCCTCGGAATGCTGCAAAGGTTCCTTGTCAAACTACTGATGTGAATCCGTGAAATTACTCTCATAAAGGGCATTTTATGGTAGCTTTAAAGTTTAGGCCCACTACAGGGGTTTGCAAGTTAAAATGTCTCAGCCAGGTCACAATAAATATGAAGGATGTGCCCTTTCTGCTGCGGCTCTCTCCCTGTAACTGACACAGCTTCTAACAGAAGATATGGCTGGTGATGGTTGAAAATTTAAACTGAGCACGTGTGACCACCTCAGTGAGGTGGACGGAGAAGTGAGGAAAATAATTTATTGAATAAGGCCCCATGCACACGGCCGTTGTTCACGGCCGTGTGCGGGCCGTGGAACCGCGGCCTGGATCCCTCCTGAGAGCAGGAGCGCACGGCGTCAACGGCCGTGTGCATGGGGCCTAACTCAGTGGCTGTACTACATTTTTAATTACATGCAATTACAAAAGTATTCAGATCCAGGTGCTGGTTTGAATATTGTAGAATATTTTTCATGTCACAACCACTTTAGGCCTCATGTACACAACCGTTTTTCGGGTCCGCATCCGAGCCGCAGTTTTTGCGACTCGGGTGCGGACCCATTCACTTCAATGAGGCCGCAAAAGATGCGGACAGCACTTCGTGTGCTGTCCGCATCCGTTGCTCGTTCCGAGGCTCTGCCCAAAAAATATAGCATGTCCTATTCTTGTCCGTTTTGCGGACAAGACTAGGCATGTCTACAATGGGCAAATTGCGGTAGGCACACGGGCGGCTTCCGTTTTTTGCAGATCCGCGGTTTGCGGACCGCAAAAAACGGCACGGTCGTGTGCATGTAGCCGTAAGGGGTTCTGTAGGGGAAAAAAATTCTAAGATGTCTCAGAGTCAAAATAAATATAAAAATAAAAGTACTCACCTCAATAATCCCCCACTGCTCCCGTTCCAACGTTCCGATGCCCAGTCTCTTGCCATTCTCTACTACCTGCGGCAGCGATGACGTCCCAACACAGGAACTTGTGATCGCAGCAGCTAATCATAGGCTGGATGGCAGGCAGATACTGTCTGTGTCGGGACGTCATCACCGCAAGTAGAAACAGTGACGTACCAGGCATCCTCGGAAAGGGAGTAGCAGGGGATTAATGAGGTGAGTACACCTTTTTTATATTTTTTTGGACTCTAAGACATATTTGAATTGTTTTCCCCTGGAAAAACCTTAGGATACCGGAGGTTTTTTAGTTTTTGCATTTTCATTTTTCTTAACATTTTGGTTTACATATCCATATGAGGGCTATTTTTTTGCGGGACAAGTTGTACTTTCTAATGCCATCATTTAATATGGCATACAAGTTAGTGGGAAGCAAAAAAAAAATATTCTAAATGGGGTGAAATTGGGGGGAAAAAAACTGAATTCCTCCACTGTTTTACGGGTTTTGTTCCTAAGGAGTTCCCTTTGGGGCAAAACTGACCTGTGACCTTTATTCTCTGGGTCAGTACCATTACAACTATACCACATATGTACAGGTTTTTATGTGTAAATAGTGTAAAAATAAATTAAAACTTATACTGACCCCCATAACTTTTTTTTATAGTTATATCTACTGAGCTGTTTTGGGGGCTCATTTTTTGCGGGATGATCTGAAGTTTTTATTGATACCATTTTGTGTGTGTGTGACTTTTTGATCACATTTTATTACATTTTTTTCAGTATGAGAAGTGATAAAAAAAAAATGTTGAATCGGCCATTTTGACCCTTTTTTCCGTTACGCCATTCACCGTATTTTAATAGTATGGACGCGGTGATGCCCTTGATGTTTATTTTTTTGTTATGTACGTAATTTTATTTTTTTATTCTATGGAAAGGGGGGAGACTTTAACTTTTATATTTTAAAATTTTGTATTTTTTTTATAGTTTTCTTTTACTTTTTTGTTATGGTTTTGTAGCTCGTGTTTTTTCTTTCAATATTACCACACTACATACAGGAGCATGGTAATATGTCAATTGCCTATTTCTTATGTTGGCCTGCCATCTGTTGGCCCAAAAAAGAATTGCAGCTTCAATACCCTGGGTCTCGTCAGGGAGACCCAGCCTATTAAAATCAATTACCGGCATCCTCTTCGGCCGCAAAGGATGCCAGTAAGAAGTCCAGAAGCGCGAGCTTCCAGGTTTTTCACCCTTTAGATGCCCTGATCACGGCATCTGAAGGCTTTATGACCGTGATCAGCATTATTGCCGGTCGCGGTCATTAGCCGTGAGCAGGCGCCATGTTTGCACTTCGCTCCAGTGCTGTACATGTACAGCGCAGTTAGCGAAGGGGTTAAAGTGGTTGTGCCATGAAAAATATTCTACAATTCACAATACAATTTCAAACCAGCACCTGGATCTGAATACTTTTGTAATTGTCATATGGACCCCTAGAACATCTCTCAGACATACAACACCAAGGCAAGAAACCAGACAAGGCAAGGACCAACAAGAATACTTTATTCACAGATCTAGCCAAGACAGGAAGCTGGACCAGCAGGTAAGTGTAAAGTGGCATGTGATACTATTGGACCAAGTGCACCGGTTTGACTTGGGGCCAAACACAGAGCGCGGAGGCTCAGTGAGCCCCGTTATTCACAGAGCCCCTGATGGTGGAGATGAACTTAGCGGTGGGCTCACTGATCACACCTCCAGGAAGCTCCTAGTGCACTTGGCCACTTACCTGCAGAGCCTGACGGTGCAAGCACCAGCGGTCCAGACAAACAAGAGACGGACTGGAACCCAGGCACACAGAAAGGAACCCAAACACAGGAACAAGACAGATGCCTGGACTCCATGCAGAACTGGTGCATGGAGGTCACAGGCAGAACTGCATAGACAGGCAGACACAAAGCCGGACAAGCAAAGACCAAGACTAGATGGCCAGACAGACAGGGCAGAGGGCATAATCTCAGGTCAGGTGCATCGAACCTGCACCCAGCAAAGCTGTAGACAGACTGGCCCCAAACTCAAAGCTCACGGGATATTATAGAGCAGGGTAACGAGGTCACCTGACATCTAGCAGACACACCCAGACCAGACCATTAACCCCACAAGAACCAGACAAACAGGCAGGGGAGCAAGCACATACAAGGAGAACAGTACACATACAGGCTGCTGTAACAACCCGTCGCCCATGACAACTAGCCTACGTGGAATCCACCGTAACCAGTACGCCAGAGCCACAAATGTGAGCAAACACGGCAACCCGTATCACTGTGACAGTAATTAAAGATTAAGTACAGCCTCTGAGTTATTTAATAAAATGTATCTGTATAGTGTCACTTGCTGTTTGTATTTTTCCTTTTTCTCTGTCCACCTCACTGAGGTGGTTGCACATGCTCAGTTTACATTTTCAACCGTCAACAAGTGCACAATGTCAATGAGCTCTGCACAATTTTCAGACAGAAGGGAACAATGCTGCTGCTTAACAGCAGCTCCATTTTGTATCATCAGAAAGGATATGCTACCGTTTGACTGCTGCTCCATTCTGTGTGACCAGCAGAATGAGCTGCCATTTGAGAGCTGCTCCTGTATGTACCGGATCAAAGGCTGGCATTTGACTGCCGCTATGTGATCAGAAGTGTAGGCTGCCACTGCCTGCTGCTCCCCTCTGTATAACCAAAAGAATAGGCTGCCATTAGACAGCTGTTCCGTTCTGAAAGATCTCAATAACAGGCTGTCACTTGACAGCTTCTCCAATCTGTATGATCAGAATAACAGGCTGTTATTTGGCATCTTCTCCATTCACTATGATCAAAATAATAGGCTGTCATTTGACAGCTTTTACCAATCTATATCAGGGGTGGCCAACCTTACATACACAAAGAGCCCAAAAAATAAACGTATGACTACCAGGAGCCACAAGCTATACATTTACACTAGGGCTGCAGTAAACGAATATTTTTGTAATCGAGTATTCTATCGATTATATTTCTCGATTCATCGAGTAATCTAATAAGAAAAAGCTACTTAAAGTAACGTACGTAATTAGGTATGTATAAAGTTATTGGTTTGAAGGGGTTAATAACTTTATACATGCCTAATGCCAAGGTGCTTCCATTAACCCCTCCAAACCAATAACTTTATACATGCCCATTGGGTTTGGAGGGGTTAATGGAAGCACCTTGGCATTAGGCATGTATAAAGTTATTGGTCTGAAGAGGTTAATGAAAGCACCTTGGAGGTGCCTTCATTAACCCCTCTCTAAACCAATAACTTTATACATGCCAAGGTGGTGCTTGCAGCCTCCATTAACCACTCTCTCTCCATCTGCCTCCCCCCAGCCTCTGATCTGCTTGCCCCCGCCCTCTGATCTGCTTGCCCCCAGCCTCTGATCTGCTTTCCCCCCAGCCTCTGATCTGCCTCCCCCCCCCAGCCTCTGATCTGCCTCCCCCCCCAGCCTCTGATCTGCCTCCCCCCCCCAGCCTCTGATCTGCCTCCCCCCCCCAGCCTCTGATCTGCCTCTCCCCCCCCAGCCTCTGATCTGCCTCTCCCCCCCCAGCCTCTGATCTGCCTCTCCCCCCCAGCCTCTGATCTGCCTCCCCCCCCAGCCTCTGATCTGCCTCCCCCCCCAGCCTCTGATCTGCCTCCCCCCCCAGCCTCTGATCTGCCTCCCCCCCCAGCCTCTGATCTCCCTCCCCCCCCAGCCTCTGATCTCCCTCCCCCACCGCTGATATGCCCCCTCTGGTAACGCAACCCCCCCCCCCTCCCTCCCTCCCTCCCCAGTATTAATCATTGGTGGCAGTGGCCACAGGGTCCCCCTCCTCCCCCCCCCCCCCATCATTGGTGTCAGTGTCAGTTCAGATCGGAGCCCCAGCAGTGTAATGCTGGGGCTCCGATCGGTTACCATGGCAGCCAGGAGTCACGCTACTGAAGCCCTGGCTGCCATGGTATGTTAGTGAGCAGAGAGCAGCGCATTATACTCACGTGCGCTGTGGCCGCCGGTCGCTCCTTCTTCTGTCTGTGCGGCGGATTGCTAATGCTTACAGCATTAGCAATGCGCCGCACAGACCTATGAGAAGGAGCGACCGCCGGCCACAGCGCACGTGAGTATAATGCGCTGCTCTCTGCTCACTAACATACCATGGCAGCCAGGACTTAAGCAGCGTCCTGGCTGCTATGGTAACCGATCGGAGCCCCAGCATTACACTGCTGGGGCTCCGATCGGAACTGACACTGCCACCAATGATGGGGGGGAGGAGGGGGACCCTGTGGGATATGGCCGGCACAGTCATTGGTAGCGCAGTGGCCACAGTCCCTCCCCTCCTCCTCCTACTCAGTCCCTCCCCTCCTCCTCCTACTTGGTCTTCAGCGGCAGCCGCGCACAGTGGGGAGGGAGAGACTCCCTCCTCCTCCTCCCTCAGCTGTGCCGGCCGCTCAGTCCTGCCTCTCTGGCCTCCGGAGGACACGGAAGCGGTGAGTGAGACGCTTAATTTCACTCCCGCTCCGTGATCACGTGATCTGAACGATTCCTCGATGCAGGGAAACTGCATCGATGAATTTTTTGACTCGATTTAATCGAGTTATTCGAATAATCGTTTCAGCCCTAATTTACACACAAGTCACCGTATTTTTTGCCCTACAAGATGCACCTAGGTTTTAACAAAGAAAAATAAGATTGGTTGAAAAATATTCTTTCTATCTGAGGTCTGCAAAAAATATATTTTTCTTATTTTCATTAGCAGAGAAAAAAAGAAAACATTTATTTTTGATCAGACCACAGATCAGACTCCTAAATCAGATCCCCAATCCTAATCTGACCTACAATAAGATCCCCTAACCTTATCAGACCTCCAAATCAGACCCCCAATGCTCAGATCAGACAACACAAATTAGACTCCCAGTGTCAGACCCTCAGTGCTCAGATCCCCCCCATGCTCAGATCTCCCCCCTCCTCAGATCTGACCCCCCATGCTTCAGACCTGACCAACCCATGCTCAAACAAGACCCCCATGATCAGATCTGCCCCCCATGCTCAAATCTGAACCCTCATGCTCAGATCTTCCCACTCATGCTCAGATCAGGCCCCCATTGCTCAGATCAGGACCCCCCCATGCTCAGGCAAGAACCTCCCATGCTCAGTTCTATAATTTAAAAAAATCTCTTCCCTTTCCTGATCAGGCACTGGGCTCCTGCTCGGGCACCTGCTGCTCTGCAGGTCTGACACGCTCTCCACTGTGACCTGATGAGCACAACGTCAGGTCATAGTCCGTGTCTCCACGTACTTCGTTCTCACACTGTGTGCATCAGGATGTAGTGAAGAGTGAGCTGGAGCTGCAAAGTAGCGACAGTCCCCGATCAGGAAAAGAGATTTGAGAATGGGGCGGAAAGATAGCCGGCCTGACTGCTCCCTGGCTTCACAGCTAGAGCCTCACTTAAAGAAGCAAAGAGCCGCATGTGGCTCAAGAGCCACAGGTTGGCCACCCCTGTGCTATATGATCAGACTATTAGGCTGTCATTTGAAAGCTGCTCCATTCTGTATGATCAGAATATTAGGCCGTTGTAACGGATACCGCACCTCGCTGCCGCCAGACGTTAAATAAGTAGGAGCCAGTGAGATACGGTATAGTCACTGGTTACCAAGGCGTGACGTTACGCCGTCCCTGAGGAGCAGGTAAGGTCAGCTTGGTACAGTGTTCACAGACTCCTCCTGTCCACACGGGCACAGAGAGGCAACAAGCTGAGTGAGGCTCCATTCACACGTCCGCAAATGGGTCCGCATCCGTTCCGCAATTTTGCGGAACGGGTGCGGACCCATTCATTTTCTATGGAACAGAATGGATGCGGACAGCACACAGTGTGCTGTCCGCATCCGCATTTGCGTAGCGCGGCCCCGATCTTCGGGTCCGCAGTTCAGCAAAAGATAGAATATGTCCTATTCTTGTCCGCAGCTTGCGGACAAGAATAGGCATTTCTATAGGGGTGCCAGGCGGGTGTGTTGCGGATCCACAATTTGCGTGTCCGCAACACACCACGAACGTGTGAATGGAGCCTAAGCCTTTTCACTGCCCCAGTGAAACAGCACGCTTCCTCAGCCCAGGTAGACTGCCACCAGTTTCTCTTTGATATAAGCCCGGTCCGCAAACAGGATTATATAGGGTGAGAAACCAACCCACAGTAGTGTATAACTAGGCCCGAAAAACGAACATGGGGATTCGTGATCAAGATACCAGACAGCACAAGATTAAATTATATACAGGTCCTTCTAAAAAAATTAGCATATTGTGATAAAGTTCATTATTTTCTGTAATGTACTGATAAACATTAGACTTTCATATATTTTAGATTCATTACACACCAACTGAAGTAGTTCAAGCCTTTTATTGTTTTAATATTGATGATTTTGGCATACAGCTCATGAAAACTGCGCTTCCTCTGACTGCGCTTCCTCTGACTGTTTTCTTGTAGGAGGCGTGTCCCTTGCTGCGATTGGCCAGCAGTGCAGCAAGGGACACGCCTCCTACAAGAAAACAGTCAGAGGAAGCGCAGGCACCGGAGCCTATACCGGGCGAACGGAGCGGCGCCCAGACTTACTAGTAAGTGCAGGGGGACCCCTGGGCGCCGCTCTGCCCACAGGTATAGTTAGTTTTTTGTTTGTAGAGTAGTGAAAGGTCCTCTTTAAGCTCATCCAGAGTGTTGGGTCTTGCGTCGCTCAACTTTCTCTTCCCAATATCCCACAGATTCTCTATGGGGTTCAGGTCAGGAGAGTTGGCAGGCCAATTGAGCACAGTAATACCATGGTCAGTAAACCATTTACCAGTGGTTTTGGCACTGTGAGCAGGTGCCAGGTCGTGCTGAAAAATGAAATCTTCATCTCCTTAAAGCTTTTCAGCAGATGGAAGCATGAAGTGCTCCAAAATCTCCTGATAGCTAGCTGCATTGACCCTGCCCTTGATAAAACACAGTGGACCAACACCAGCAGCTGACATGGCACCCCAGACCATCACTGACTGTGGGTACTTGACACTGGACTTCAGGCATTTTGGCATTTCCCTCTCCCCAGTCTTCCTCCAGACTCTGGCACCTTGATTTCCGAATGACATGCAACAGTCCAGTGCTGCTTCTCTGTAGCCCAGGTCAGGCGCTTCTGCCGCTGTTTCTGGTTCAAAAGTGGCTTGACCTGGGGAATGCGGCACCTGTAGCCCATTTCCTGCACACGCCTGTACACGGTGGCTCTGGATGTTTCTACTCCAGACTCAGTCCACTGCTTCCGCAGGTCCCCCAAGGTCTGGCATCGCTCCTTCTCCACAATCTTCCTCAGGGTCCGGTCACCTCTTCTCGTTGTGCAGCGTTTTCTGCCACACTTTTTCCTTCCCACAGACTTCCCACTGAGGTGCCTTGATACAGCACTCTGGGAACAGCCTATTCGTTCAGAAATTTCTTTCTGTGTCTGACCCTCTTGCTTGAGGGTGTCAATGATGGCCTTCTGGACAGCAGTCAGGTCGGCAGTCTTACCCATGATTGCGGTTTTGAGTAATGAACCAGGCTGGGAGTTTTTAAAAGCCTCAGGAATCTTTTGCAGGTGTTTAGAGTTAATTAGTTGATTCAGATGATTAGGTTAATAGCTCGTTTAGAGAACCTTTTCATGATATGCTAATTTATTGAGATAGGAATTTTGGGTTTTCATGAGCTGTATGCCAAAATCATCAATATTAAAACAATAAAAGGCTTGAACTACTTCAGTTGTGTGTAATGAATCTAAAATATATGAAAGTCTAATGTTTATCAGTACATTACAGAAAATAATGAACTTTATCACAATATGCTAATTTTTTGAGAAGGACCTGTATTTAATCGCCTTAAGGGCTCACTAGAAATAACACTATACACACAGAATATATACAGTGGTTTGAGGTTGAAAATACAGGTAGTATGGTACAAACAGGATTAAACAGAGCAAAAAGTCAGTTTACCAGATGGATTAGTCTTTTGGGTTGTAATGAGTTCTTAGCTGTAGTCACATGGGTGGCAGTGATGTCAGCAGTTTGCAGGTCCCTCTAAACACACGGCACGATTCGACCCCCCTTCAGAGAAAAGACCCTGGACTCTGCTTGCCTAGCCATGTAGTCGGCCCCTCCCCTCCCTGCCTCAGGGAGATGGTTCTGGGACCAACTGACCCGCCTCGGTTCCGGCTACAAGTAGAGTTCAAACCTGGTACCGTTATTTGGTTTATCTGGGGAGATATGTATACCGTTTGGGCCACAGGATCGCAAATACAATTGCAAGAAAAAGTATGTGAACCCTTTGGAATGATATGGATTTCTGCACAAATTGGTCATAAAATGTGAACTGATCTTCATCTAAGTCACAACAATAGACAATCACAGTCTGCTTAAACTAATAACACAAAGAATTAAATGTTACCATGTTTTTATTGAGCACACCATGTAAACATTCACAGTGCAGGTGGAAAAAGTATGTGAACCCCTAGATTAATGACATCTCCAAGAGCAAATTGGAGTGAGGTGTCAGCCAACTGGAGTCCAATCAATGAGATGAGATTGGAGGTGTTGGTTACAGCTGCCCTGCCCTATAAAACAGACACACCAGTTCTGGGTTTGCTTTTCACAAGAAGCATTGCCTGATGTGAATGATGCCTCGCACAAAAGAGCTCTCAGAAGATCTACAATTAAGAATTATTGACTTGCATAAAGCTGGAAAGGGTTATAAAAGTATCTCCAAAAGCCTTGCTGTTCATCAGTCCACGGTAAGACTAATTGTCTATAAATGGAGAAAGTTCAGCACTGCTGCTACTCTCCCTAGGAGTGGCCGTCCTGTAAAGATGACTGCAAGAGCAAAGCACAGACTGCTCAATGAGGTGAATAAGAATCCTAGAGTGTCAGCTAAAGACTTACAAAAGTCTCTGGCATATGCTAACATCCCTGTTAGCGAATCTACGATACGTAAAACACTAAACAAGAATGGATTTCATGGGAGGATACCACAGAGGAAGCCACTGCTGTCCAAAAAAAACATTGCTGCACGTTAACAGTTTGCACAAGAGCACCTGGATGTTCCACAGCAGTACTGGCAAAATATTCTGTGGACAGTTTAAACCAAAGTTAAGTTGTTTGGAAAAAGCATACAACACTATGTGTGGAGAAAAGGAGGCACAGCACACCAACATCCAAACCTCATCCCAACTGTGAAGTATGTTGGTGGGGGCATCATGGTTTGGGGCTGCTTTGCTGCGTCAGGGCCTGGATGGATTGCTATCATCGAAGGAAAAATGAATTCCCAAGTTTATCAAGACATTTTGCAGGAGAACTTAAGACCATCTGTCCACCAGCTGAAGCTCAACAGAAGATGAATGTTGCAACAGGACAACGACCCAAAGCATAGAAGTAAATCAACAACAGAATGGCTTAAACAGAAGAAAATACGCCTTCTGGAGTGGCCCAGTCAGAGTCCTGACCTCAACCCGATTGAGATGCTGTGGCATGACCTCAAGAAAGCGATTCACACCAGACATCCCAAGAATATTGCTGAACTGAAACAGTTCTGTAAAGAGGAATGGTCAAGAATTACTCCTGACCGTTGTGCACGTCTGATCTGCAACTACAGGAAAAGTTTGGTTGAAGTTATTGCTGCCAAAGGATGTTTAACCAGTTATTAAATCCAAGGGTTCACATACTTTTTCCACCTGCACTGTGAATGTTTACAGTGAATGTAACATTAAATTCTTTGTGTGTTATTAGTTTAAAGAGGATCTTTCATCTGGCAAAACTTTGTGAACTATGTGTCATGATCTGTACAGCGGCGCCCGGGGATCTCACTGCACTTACTATTATCCCCGGGCGCCGCTCCTTTCTCCTGCTATGCCCTCCGGTATGTTCGGTCACTTGGTTATAGTAAGAGGAGACTGCCCTTGTTCTCCTGGGCGTCTCCTTCTCCCAGGCTGTGAGCTCTGCGCTGTGATTGGCCAGCGCTACAGCCTGGGAGAAGGAGACGCCCAGGAGAACAAGGGCAGACTCCTCCTACTATAGCGGGAGAACGGAGTGGCGCCCAGGGATAATAGTAAGTGCAGTGAGATCCCTGGGCGCCACTGTACAGATCTTGACACTTAGTTCACAATGTTTTGCCAGATGAAAGGTCCTCTTTAAGCAGACTGTGATTGTCTATTGTTGTGACTTAGATGAAGATCAGATCACATTTTATGACCAATTTATGCAGAAATCCATGTCATTCCAAAGGGTTCACATACTTTTTCTTGCAACTGTATATATCTGGTTTATGTATGTGATGCATGGGAGATTCATTATTTCTTATGAATCGCCGGTTCCAATATGTCTGATTATCTTTGATTGAAGTGGTGAATGGCTTAGATTCCCTGCAGAGAGGCTTTCCTGCAGGACGAGATTGGCCTCCGTGCTGTCCGAGTTGGGTGTGATGTGTAAACGAGTGGCTTGTTTGAAGCCAGGACCCCCTGCGGTGCTCCTCCCTCTGCTATCAGACAGCAGACGGCTGGTGTGAGAACATGGCTGACATTAAATAATAATCCATATTCCTCACAGCCGTCATTTGACAGCCTCTCCATCCTGTATGATCAGAATGATAGGCTGTCATGTTGCAGCTTCTCCTCTCCATTCTGTAAATTCAGTAGAACAGACTGCCATTTGATGTTAGTGAAGAAGCCCACTGTCACGTGCACTACCTGTCTATTCAGTGACACTTCTACCTCGGTGGTATCATAGGATGTAGTACATGGCTATAAGCAGCTGCATTTACCAACCTTTAAACCTGACTAATGCAAAAATCAATACCAGCAAATAACACAAAGAAGGTCATGCTAACCTGGTAAAAAAAGGGTTAAGCAGGGCAGGGCCTTTCAGAATAATAAACTGGTGTAAATATCCAAAGTTCACTCCCTACACCAGTCGCTGTTTATACTGCCACTGAATGCTGGATCGAGGATGATGTCAATGTATTAAGTACACAAAAGCGAAACGTATAAAAAAAAAACGTAGAAAATCCCCTTTCATCGGTCGCTGGGAGGGATTTGTGGAAGGAAAGTAAACTTTTTTTTTATAAATTTTGTTCGGAGGTTTTCCCATGACTGCAGGTCATATGAATCACTCATTCATGGCCTTGCGTGTTCATTTATCAGACTGTTTTTACTGCTCTCCCAGCGGCTTCCCAGTCTACCCACAGCTTCTAAATGTAAAACATGTGAACGCACTCCCAGACTGGGTTTCCTTGTCCGTGAAAAAAAATAAAAATAAATGACTTAAGAAAGAAATTGGCTGTTTATACCTCGAGAAGACTGGAAAAATAGACGGGTCTCAGGTTTTCCATAGTAACTTCTGCTACTGAGGCTAGGACTTTGATTCCAATACCAAGTGCAGTATCACATCAAACAAGATGTTCCTTGTGGTTTTCTAATCTATTATACATGTTCGGCCACCTGATTTTGCCGGAAAACTGCTCTTTCACCCATAAACATGGGATCTGTAGGTGAAACAGCTATTTTCCGGCAAAATCACACAGCTGAACTAGGGTTGTCACGATACCAAAATTTTGATTCGATTTCATTACCATAAAAAAGTTCTTGCGATACTCTATACCATTCTATACCACTCCAAAAAAGTAAAACACCAAAAAAGCCACGTGCATTCCGCATTTTATGGAACGTTCGGTCCATAATCAAACAGTCCTATATTAATTTTTGGGGGGACCAGGTGACTCAAAAATGGCGAATCATGCAATTTTTATTTATTTTTTTCTGTTACGGCGTTCACCACATAGGAGATATTTTGTTTATATTTTAATAGTTTGGACTTTTCAGAAGTGGCGATATTCTAGGGTGAATAGAACTTCACACTCTCCCTGCTGCCCTGAGCTTTGTGCACACAACAGCAGGGACCTTACCATGGCAGCCAAGGCTTCAGTAGCGTCCTGGCTGCCATGGTAACCGTTCGGAGCCCTGCAATTTCACTGCTAGGGCTCCAATCGGAACTGCCACTGCACCACCAATGAGAAGGGGAAGAGGGGGGGACCCTGTGGCAATCGCCACCAATGATTATAATTTGGGAGGGGGGGGTTGCACCACCAATGTTTATAATACTGGGGTTGGGGGGGGGGCACACTGCGCCACCAGTGAAGATAATTAACCTTTTAATATAAATATAGGCGGCGGGTGACGGCATCAGAATCACATACAGTGGATATAAAAACACACCCCTGTTAAAATGTCAGTTTTCTGTGATGTAAAAAAATGTGACAAAGATAAATCATTTCAGAACTTTTTCTACCTTTTAGGTACAACTCAATTGAAAAACAAACTGAAATCTTTTAGGTGGAGGGAAGAAAAAAAAACTAAAATAATGTGGCTGCATAAGTGTGCACACCCTCTTATAACTGGGGATGTAGCTGTGTTCAGAATTAAGCAATCACATTCAAAATCATGTTAAATAGGAGTCAGCATCCACCTGCCATCATTTACAGTGCCTGTGATTAACCCCAAATAAAGTTCAGCTGCTCTAGTTGGTCTTTCCTGAAATTTTCTTAGTCGCATCCCACAGCAAAAGCCACGGTCCACAGAGAGCTTCCAAAGCATCAGAGGGATCTCATTGTTAAAAGGTATCAGTCAGGAGAAGGGTACAAAAGAATTCCCAAGGCATTAGATATACCATGGAACACAGTGAAGACAGTCATCATCAAGTGGAGAAAATATGGCACAACAGTGACATTACCAAGAACTGGACGTCCCTCCAAAATTGATGAAAAGACGAGAAGAAAACTGGTCTGGGAGGCTACCAAGAGGCCTACAGCAACATTAAAGGAGCTGCAGGAATATCTGGCAAGTACTGGCTGTGTGGTACATGTGACAACGATCTCCTGTATTCTTCATATGTCTGGGCTATGGGGTAGAGTGGCAAGACGAAAGCCTTTTCTTACGAAGAAAAACATCCAAGCAAGGCTACATTTTGCAAAAACACATCTGAAGTCTCCCAAAAGCATGTGGGAAAAGGTGTTATGGTCTGATGAAACCAATGTTGAACTTTTTGTCCATAATTCCCAAAAACATGTTTGGCGCAAAAACAACACTGCACATCACCAAAAGAACACCATCCCCACAGTGAAGCATGGTGGGGGAAGCATCATGCCAAGGGGCTGTTTTTCTTCAGCTGGCACTGGGGCCTTAGATAAGCTAGAGGGAATTATGAACAGTTCCAAATACCAGTCAATATTGGCACAAAACCTTCAGGCTTCTGCTAGAAAGCTGAACATGAAGAGGAACTTCATCTTTCAGCAAGACAACGACCTGAAGCATACATCCAAATCAACAGAGGAATGGCTTCACCAGAAGAAGATTAAAGTTTTGGAACGGCCCAGCCAGAGCCCAGACCTGAATCCGATTGAAGATCTGTGGGGTGATCTGAAGAGGGCTGTGCACAGGAGATGCCCTCGCAATCTGACAGATTTGTGGTGTTTTTGCAAAGAAGAGTGGGCAAATCTTGCAAAACAAAATGTGCCATACCCAAAAAGACTGAGTGCTGTAATAAAATCAAAAGGTGCTTCAACAAAGTATTAGTTTAAGCGTGTGCACACTTATGCAACATATTATTTTATTTTTATATTTTTTCTTCCCTCTACCTAAAAGTACAGTTTATAGGTTCTCCCGCTGAGGAGAACATGGCGCACGCTGAGGGCAGCGCGTGCCATGTTCTCTGATACTAGGCTGCGCAGTAGCGCAGCCTAGTATCGGTAAATGGCAAATCCCGGCATCGACTTGATCTGAGTACAAAAGTATCAATTGGGTATGGATAATTCGATACCCGGTGCAACCCTAAGCTGAACATCACTGTACCACAATGAATATAATGTGGAGCGGTTTTTGTCTGCCCCAATGCCATGTGGCCTCGCCCTAGATGGCACTGATGATGTACCATACAGAGTTAATGTGTGAGGTACAGATACATGTGAGGCACATGGAGGTCCAAATTGATAAAACCATATACCTCACTTTAATAGTAAGTGACCCCATCAAGTACCTCCTCACATAACAGGCAACATGATAAGGTGTGGGTACATGATGGATTTATTTACTATTAACATTAATAGTAAGTAACCTCACCATGTACTAGTTCACCCCCACAAGCAATATCCTTGATCCCTGTGCTCTCACCCCTGCAGCCTCTTCGATCCCTGTGCTATCCTCTGATTCTCACAACTGCAGCCTCCTCCATTCCTGCACTCTCCCATGGCTCTCACTTTCGCAGCCTCCTCGATCCCTGTACTCTCCCATGGCTCTCAACTCCAAAGCCTCATCGATCCCTGCACTCTCCCACAGCTCTCACCTCCGCAGCCTCCTCGATCCCTGCATTCTCCCATGGCTCTCACCTCCGCAGCCTCCTCGATCCCTGCATTCTCCCATGGATCTCAATTTCGCAGCCTCCTCGATCCCTGTACTCTCCCATGGCTCTCACCTCCAAAGCCTCATCGATCCCTGCACTCTCCCACAGCTCTCACCTCTGCAGCCTCCTCAATTCCTGCACTCTCCCCTGTCTCTCACCCCGCAGCTGCCTCGATCCCTGCACTCTCCCCAGTCACTTACCTCTACAGTCTAATCGATCCCTGCACTCTCCCATGGCTCTCACCTCTGCAGCCTCCTTGATCCCTGCACTCTCCCACAGCTCTCACCTCGGCAGCCTCCTCGATCCCTGCACTCTCCCATAGCTCTCACCTCGGCAGCCTCCTCGATCCCTGCACTCTCCCACAGCTCTCACCTCGGCAGCCTCCTCGATCCCTGCACTCTCCCACAGCTCTCACCTCTACAGCCTCCTTGATCCCTGCACTCTCCAACAGCTCTCACCTCCGCAGCCTCCTGAATACCTGCACTCTCCTCTGACTCTCCCCCCCACAGCCTCCTAGATCCCTGCACTCTCCCATGGCTCTCACCTCTACAGCCTCCTCGATCCCTGCATTCTCCCACAGCTCTCACCTCCGCAGCCTCCTCGATCCCTGCACTCTCCCACAGCTCTCACCTCGGCAGCCTCCTCGATCCCTGCACTCTCCCATAGCTCTCACCTCGGCAGCCTCCTCGATCCCTGCACTCTCCCACAGCTCTCACCTCTACAGCCTCCTTGATCCCTGCACTCTCCAACAGCTCTCACCTCCGCAGCCTCCTGAATACCTGCACTCTCCTCTGACTCTCCCCCCCACAGCCTCCTAGATCCCTGCACTCTCCCATGGCTCTCACCTCTACAGCCTCCTCGATCCCTGCATTCTCCCACAGATCTCACCTCCGCAGCCTCCTCGATCCCTGCACTCTCCCACAGCTCTCACCTCGGCAGCCTCCTCGATCCCTGCACTCTCCCACAGCTCTCACCTCGGCAATCTCCTCGATCCCTGCACTCTCCCACAGCTCTCACCTCTACAGCCTCCTTGATCCCTGCACTCTCCAACAGCTCTCACCTCCGCAGCCTCCTGAATACCTGCACTCTCCTCTGACTCTCCCCCCCACAGCCTCCTAGATCCCTGCACTCTCCCATGGCTCTCACCTCTACAGCCTCCTCGATCCCTGCATTCTCCCACAGCTCTCACCTCCGCAGCCTCCTCGATCCCTGCACTTTCCCATGGCTTTCACCTCTACAGCCTCCTCGATACCTGCACTCTCCCACAGCTCTCATCTCTACAGCCTCCTCGATCCCTGCAGTCTCCCACAGCTCTCACCTCTGCAGCCTCCTCCATTCCTGCACTCTACAACAGATCTCATCTCTACAGCCTCCTCGATCCCTGCAGTCTCCCACAGCTCTCACCTAGGCAGCCTCCTCAATCCCTGCACTCTACAACAGATCTCATCTCTACAGCCTCCTCGATCCCTGCAGTCTCCCACAGCTCTCACCTAGGCAGCCTCATCGATCCCTGCACTCTACAACAGATCTCACCTCTGCAGCGTCCTCCATTCCTGCACTCTCCCACAGCTCTCACCTAGGCAGCCTCATCGATCCCTGCACTCTCCCACAGCTCTCACCTCTACAGCCTCCTCGATCCCTGCAGTCTCACACAGCTCTCACCTCTGCAGCCTTCTCGATCCCTGCACTCTCCTCTGACTCTCCCCCCCCACAGCCTCCTCGATACCTGCACTCTCCCACAGCTCTCACCTCTACAGCCTCCTCGATCCCTGCAGTCTCACACAGCTCTCACCTCTACAGCGTCCTCGATCCCTGCAGTCTCACACAGCTCTCACCTCTACAGCCTCCTCCATTCCTGCACTCTCCCACAGCTCTCACATCCGCAGCCTCCTCGATCCCTGCACTCTCCCACAGCTCTCACCTCCGCAGCCTCCTCGATCCCTGCATTCTCCCACAGCTCTCACCTCTACAGCCTCCTCGATCCCTGCAGTCTCCCACAGCTCTCACCTCCGCAGCCTCCTCGATCCCTGCACTCTCCTACAACTCTCACCTCTGCAGCCTCATCGATCCCTGCACTCTTCCACAGCTCTCACCTCTGCAGCCTCCTCCATTCCTGCACTCTACAACAGATCTCATCTCTGCAGCCTCATCGATCCCTGCAGTCTCCCACAGCTCTCACCTAGGCAGCCTCCTCAATCCCTGCACTCTCCCACAGCTCTCACCTCCGCAGCCTCCTCGATCCCTGCACTCTTCCACAGCTCTCACCTCTGCAGCCTCATCGATCCCTGCACTCTCCCACAGCTCTCACCTCCGCAGCCTCCTCGATCCCTGCACTCTCCCACAGCTCTCCCCAAGCCCCCCCCCCCCCCCACAGCCTCCCTGACTCCTGCTCTTTTCCCTGGCTCCACTGCCATAGACGTGCAGCCACTGACCAGAACATAGCGTACACCGAGCAGTCAGATCTGCTACTAAGCTGCAGGGGAATGTGGCCACTGCAGCCAATCACCGAATGTAGCAGGACACACATGTCTCTGTGTTGGTATGTTTTGACTTTACCAGGACATAGAGAGTGATGGAGGACTGTGTGAGCGTCGGTACAGGAGCGCTGGTTCCGTAAGGTAAGTAGCACACATTTAGAGATAATTTTTTGTAACAGAATGCCCCTTTAATATATTAAAATCAAAAAATTCTAAAACATGTTAAAAATTCTACCTAGCCTGTTCCTGGAAAAAACTAGTGACCAAGATGCCATTACAGCATCTATAGAGCGTGTCGCCCTACTTTCTTTAGCCACTTTCGCGCTACACTAGGATATGGGATTAGGTGTATATCACTGCACAATAAGGCCTCAAGCTTGGTACTTGTGTGGCGGCACATGGGTCCTTATGGTTCCATACCACAGAACCATAGCGTATTTGATGACGCCAGGTGGCGCCATATGACAAATGGTATATACAACACTTCTCCACATAATTCAGAAAACCTATTTATACCTCGGAGGCATATGGCGGTACAGCAGGGCACTACAGACTGCACTGAATACTGTATTACTCCATCCAGAAGTGAAATACGGCGCTAGGTATGCACCCTTATACCCAGCATTGAAAGAAGCCAATCAAAGAAGTGCATCGGCCCTACTGATCTGTATGTGCATTAAATCAGAAGCATACAGAGTTTTTTTTCTTAGTTTTGATGGAGCACTATATGGCGGCACACCTTGTGCAAATGTGTAGTTCAGAACACTAAGAAAATGAGTTGGGTTGTATAGAGATATATATTATAGTATTCTATCTGTATGTGCGTGCTTCCACATGTTACATAGTCCCTGCCAGAATTACACTGTAGGTGCCTCCAGGCAAAGCACTTGTACATCAAGTCCAATGGGTGGAGACCCTACCATGTGAGATCACGTGCCCATGCACTGAAGTACTCTTGGCACTGATACCCACAAGAGCTTTTCCAGATGTGATCACCACCTAGGCCAGAGTTTTCCACCCACTCACACAGACTTCTACAGTACCCATCACACTGCTGATTTAGTCTAATGAAGTCAACAAGCCCTTTTACATGGGAAGAAGTTCATTCCCGATGATTGCCCACTTGTCAGCGGCACTTACCTGCAGCAATGATCGCTGCGTTACCAGAACAAACAATCGTTACTGCGATCAGTTCATTGTTTGACATTAGCACAACCATGTACACGTAGAACTTTTGGCGCCATGTGAAAGATGTGATCACCTGACAAATAAGCAGCAAATTGGCGGCTCGTCTACACGGGCCAATTATCACGAAAGAGCGCCCGTACATATGGTTATTGATCGAGTGCACTGAATAGAATTGCACTGTTTCAGAACTTCTTATTATCCCTGCCACAAGTTAAAGGGGTTCTCTGGGCTCTCCTATATTGATGACCTATTCTCAGGATATGTCATGAATATAAGATCTTTGCCATAGACAGCAGCGGTGAGCAGGAAGAGAGACAGGAGACGGCACGCACGCACTGTGCACGCCTTCCCTTCATACAGCAATCGGCGGCGGTGCCACCAGGTGTCGGACCCCGCCAATCTGATAGTGATTAACTATCCTGAGGATGGGTCATCAATATAAGAGAGCCCGGACAACCCCTTTAAGCATGACGCTGGGTTCACACCTGAGCGTTTTACAGCGCGTTCCTACGCGCTGTAAAACGCACAACAGGCAAGAACCAATGATTCCCTATGGGAAGGGTTCACACCTGGGCATTTTACAGCGCGTACGATCGCGCTGTAAAACGCCCGACGCTCAAACAAGTACAGGAGCTTTTTTTGGCGCGTTTGACGCGCGTTTGGGCCATAGACTCTTTGGACAACACTGCTGTCAATCACCCAAACGCGCGTCAAACGCGCGTTCACTATTAAAAAAAACGCGCATAAAACGCGCGACAAAAACGCGCCTAGAAACGCACGTTTGAGAAATGCCTAGGTGTGAACCCAGCGTCAATGACTATCAGTTTGCAGTGAAGGTCCAGATGGGTGTTACCAGTTGGGGGGGTGTCCCTGCACAGTCTGACATTACGCTGGGTTCAGACCTGAGCGTTCTGAAATGAGCGCTCTGTATGCACGATTGTACGGGCATTTACAATCGCGCATACAGAGACTGGCGTTCACACATTGTTGCGCGTTCCCGAATTTCTATGTGCGGGAACGCGCGACAAACGCCCAAAAAAAAGCTCAAGCACTTGTTTGAGCGTCGGGCGTTTTACAGCGCGATCTTACGCGCTGTAAAACGCCCAGGTGAGAACCATTCCCATAGGGAATCATTGGTTCTTGCCTGTTGTGCGTTTTACAGCGCGTAGGAACGCGCTGTAAAACGCTCAGGTGTGAACCCAGCCTGAGTGCTGCCTGTGTCAGCCTGTGCATGTCTGGCGGGTGAGCAGGGACAAGGCTGAACACATCAAAGTCCACTTACTAGATAGCTACAGTAGAACAGCATTACGATATTTATGGAGAGTGCTAATTGTACACTGCTGTTCTACTTCAGTGTCCTTGTACCATAGTGACAACGCACGCACTACACTGCTACTGCAGGATAACAGGCCGAACTGGATGGACAAAAGTCTTTTTTCGGCCTTATATAATATGTTACTATGTAATTACTTCTAGGATTCTCGTTATAGGCGGACTGCGCAAGGAAATTTTGGCAACATCTAAAAAGAGTCTATGTAGGATAAATCAGGCCGTAGAATAAATGTCTGCTCCAATGGGAGTAAGCAGTATAAATTATATATAGATTAAATAGTCAGCCCAGTGCTCTGCTGTATGTGCAGTACCCCCAGAGGACTACTGCAAAGGGTTAATTACTGCTAAAAGGGTTCATTTCATTGTACCAAGTTAAATGTCGTGATCTGTTGTTAAAGCACTTATTTTTTTATGCACTGTGTATCCCAAAAACCAATGTACTGGCAACCAAATGGTTAACATTGGTAGATTGTGTTAGGTCACCAGGGTGATGGACTTTGCCTGCCCCTGGTTTAGAGTCTAGTCTGAGCCTAATTCCACAGAATCTCTGTCTCTGAAACGTCAGCGGCCAAAGAAGCGACTTTACCACCAGAGTACCCCTGAGAGCAGGAGATAAACCATATTAGAAGGTCCAGGCCGTGCAAGATAACGTCAGTAAGGGTACCGCTCGTTTATGGTAAAATACTTTACTGCCGTGGAAAGGGAATACTGCTCCAGCACCTGCCACACTTTGAGACAGACTGTCCATCCGGGTATTGCTGTTACATAAAGTTATCCCCTATCCACAGGATTGGCGATAATTAATAGATCGGAGAGGGTCCTGGGACCCCCACTGATCACAAGAATGGGGCCCTATAGCCCCTGCAGCCTCCTGAAATGAACAGAGTAGCTGCTCGGGCATTTCTGACATACGCGAGCGCTGTACTGTGCTATCTTCAGGACTCTCCTCGAAATGAATCCTGTGGATAGGTGATAATGTAACCGCAATACCCCTTTAAATCTGCACCCCTCAGGCTGGGAATTGGTGAAAGGGTTAACAAGAACAGTGCAGCATTACTATGGTTAATTGCAGAGACTGCAAGAAAGAAACAGGGAGTACTACAACTACCATCATTGTTGCTGCCTGTACACAGCTATTAGGAAAAACAATCTATGTGAGAAACTTTAGAACTGTGCCTTTCACTGCTATATGTACTACTACCCCAATCATTGATTTAGTAAAGACTTTTGGGGTCATTTATGAAACTGGTGTAAAGTAGAACTGGCTTAGTTGCCCATAGCAACCAATCAGATTCCACCTTTCATCGCCTTCCTTACACCCATCCAAACCATTCACCATCCTAAGGCACCCCAACTACCACCAGGCAGGAGCCCCAACACCAGGGTGTGCCCCGAGGGAAGAAAGGGTGAGCCCTCCAGTCACTGCACGGCCCTTGGGAGCACCAGGGTAGAGCTAGTCTCCGTGAACTGTGAGTACTACTACCACCATTTTAGCCACTACCACTCCACCCATCCTTGTGTCCCCTCCAGGTCGCTCCATATGTCAATTTTATCACTATGAAAATCTATCCTATGACGTAGGGGGGAGCTTCACAGCGACTTTGGGCACGGCAAGTGTCGACTGCCAGGGTTTTGCAGTGTAGGCTGCCATAGGAATGAATGGGGCCGCAGTGCGTCTTGCACGTTTGATGCAATCCAATGGAAACCACTGACCGTACACTGTGTGAAAGCGGCCCTATATTTCTGTATGACGGCACTGTAGAGCAGCACCATATGGCGGTACATGGAGAAAGTAGGACTTTGTGTGTGGGCGCGGTGCCACCTGGGAAGGTGATTTTTGCTGTCATCACCTTGATGAAATGACTGCCATGGTGCCTGAACCCTACAGTTATTGAGAGGCGTCTGATTAAAGTAAAGCAAACAGACTGACGCCGGCAGCTGGAGACGTAACTGAGGACGCGGGTACACGAGGCCGAGCAGACACACAAAGGGTGTGAATGGCGGAGAAATCACTAACACGCACATTCATCTCTTGATCAGATGTTTATCTGTACGTCCATGCTTTTTGTACAGTGTAAAGGCTAGGGATATTGATTTTTAGAGCCGATACCGATAATTTGTGAACTTTCAGGCCGATAGCTGATAATTTATACTGATATTCTGTGCATTTTCATAAAAAAAAATTAAAAATCCTAACACAAATCTGCTGAAAATGAACATGTTTATTGTTAACCTTTAGCTTTTTTTTGTAAATATTTATTTTTCATTTGAACTTAATATTTTGGTGTTTGTGTTTTTTTTTTATTTATTTTTTATTTTTTACTAACTATTAGCCCCCTTAGGGGAAGGAACCCTTGTCCCTGTCCTATTCAGCCTAATAAAGCCATGGTAGCCGATCGGAGCCCCAGGCTTACACTGCTGGGGCTCCGATCAGAGGCTGCGACTGCACCACCAATGAGGAGGGGAGAGGGGACCCTTTGGCCACTGCCACCAATGACTAATACTGGGGGGCTTGGGTGGGGCGCACTGCGCAACCAATGAAGATAACTCACCCATTAATTCAAATACAGGAGGCGGATGCTGGCTGCAGAATCATATAGCCGCACCCGACCTCTATGAGCGGTAGCTGAGATCCACGGCAGTTAACCCCTCAGGTGCGGCAGGGGTTAACTGCCGTGGATGGCAGCTACTTGTCATAGAGGTCGGTGCGGCTATATGATTCTGCAGCCAGCTCCCACCTCCTGTTGAATTTAAATGAATGAGTGAATTAACATCATTGGTGGCGCAGTGGCCACAGCCCCTCCCCTCCTCTTTTCCTCTCTCCTCTCATTGGTGGCGCAGTGGCTACAGCCCCTCCCCCTCTTCTCCTCTCTCCTCTCATTGGTGGCACAGTGGCCACAGCCCCTCCCCTCCTCTTTTCCTCTCTCCTCTCATTGGTGGCGCAGTGGCAACAGCCCCTCCCCTCCTCTTTTCCTCTCTCCTCTCATTGGTGGCCCAGTGGCCACAGCCCCTCCCCTCCTCTTTTCCTCTCATTGGTGGCGCAGTGGCCACAACCCCTCCCCTCCTCTTCCCCTCTTCCCCTCTCATTGGTGGCAGCGGCAGCACAGGGGGGAGGGAGACACTGCTTCCTTCTCCCCTGTGCTGCTGAGGGAACATGGATCGAGCTGACAGCAGTGCGATCCATGTTCGCGATTCGTTATCGGCAAGGTTAGATGCTGATACCGATAACTTTAAAAATCCTGAATATCGGTAAAACCGATAATCGGTCGATCCCTAGTAAAGGCCCTTTAAATGAGCGCCGATCAACTAGCTATACCGCTGATCCATGCTCATAATGGCCTCGAATTGGGCCGTGTAAGAGTACCCTACTTACAGCTTATAGAGGGGGCCTCCTGTAAGACGTCCATATACCCTAATAGGGTACACGTCTGTAAAGAACAGCCCCTTTAATAAGTGTCAGGACCCCACTGTTGAGGGGATCCAAGCGTTCAGACCCCAACCCATGTAACCTTTAAAAAAAGTCAATATTGTAGTTTAAAGGGAACCTGTCACCTTGGGTATGCAGTGTAATCTGCAGGCACCATGTTATAGAGCAGGAGGAGCTGAGCAGATGCATATGTGGTTTTATGGGAAAAGATTCAGTATAACTTGTATTTCATTCATTTTAAATGGGTTTTCCTCAGGATAGGTCATCAGTATCTGATCGGTGAGGGTCTGGCACCAGGGACCCCCACCACAGCCTTCTCACAGCTTTTCCCAGGCCAGTGACGTCACCATCCATCGGTCACATGGCCTAGAAGCAGCTCAGCCCCATAGTAGTGAATGGGGCTGAGCGCAATACCAAACACAGTCACTATACAATGTACGGCGCTGTGCTTAGCGAGCTGTGAGAAGGCAGCGGTGTTCACAGGAATTCCAGTGCCTTCTCAAAACAGCTGATCGGCGGGGGTCCTGGGTGTATAATCAGATACTGATGAGTCAGGTGGGTGGTCCTGCTAGAGTGTATAGGCAGTTAGCTATCAATCGCTGATAGGACCGCCTACATGACTCCTAAATCTAGATTGAGGAGGGATTTAGATGAATGAAATACAAGTTATACATAAAGGGGTTGTATTATCTGAGACAATGGGGGCTTATTGCTAGGATATGCCCCCATTGTCTTATAGGTGGGGGTCCCGCTGCTGGGTCCCACACCTATATCGGGAACGGAGCCTTGCAAAATGGTGGCTGGAGGACCCCGGTCCGGCCACCACCAAGCGCTCTCCCCACGGAAGTGAATGAGAGCGCACCGCGCATGACCAGCCGCCGCTCCCATTCACTTATATGGGCCCGACGGAAATGCCGACAAATGATGATGCCAATGTATAAGATGCCATCAGCTGATGAGCGGGCATTGGCAGATCGCTGGGCATATTTACACGGGACGATGGTCGCATGTCAACATTCGTTCAGCCAATCATCGATCCCTGGGGCAATATGGCGACTCTGGTCATGGAGCCACAGATTACAGCCTCTCGATGCTCAGTGGTGGACTTTACCATCATTCAAACCAAGCAAATGCTTAGGCCCCAGAGATAAGGGGGGGGCCCCTGCTAGTCACCAGTGGCTGGCTAAAAAAAGTGACCAAAGGGGCCGACATAGCACCTGTGTAGCCAGGGGCCCCTTCCAAGGTGTAGCAAGGGCCACGGCTGCACTGCAAGTGGGCAGATCTTATAGGTGCAACAGGGTGGAGCTTAAAGTTGTAGTGGGGCCCCCAGACATAACTTTGTATGGGGCCCCAGAAATACCAAATCCGCCCCTGTTGATGCTACAGCACTGTACATCACAACATAATGAAAGGGAATGGGGGTCGCGTTGCGAATTGCAACTTGGGACAACCACGACCGGGCAGTGCCATGAGATCCAAACCTGGGACACCATCGCTTACCCCAGGCTGTGGTGTACGGTACGGCTGTGATGTCACCAAAGCCTTGCAGCCCCAGCCTCACCATCCTCTCCCCATATGAAAACACATGCATGCTCGGCAGAGCCCAGGGTGCACGTGTGCGAGGGATCTGTAAGAATAGTTGGAAGGGGGGCGTTACGCCTGCGGTTACTGAAGGTATACGACCGCCATACGTCAGGTGAAGGAATGGTGGGCTCTGCATTCACTCCACGTGGTGTAAACGGTCACCGTGGGTTTCAGGAAGTGGCTCTGGATCTGGCGAGGATGCTGCAGTCCTGTGTAATAACCTAAGGCTGATTACACCTCCGCAGACTTCCTGTATTGCATCTCAGATATTTGCACAACAGAGTCATGGCAGAGCCTGTCACCCTGCTGCCAAGTCACCTGCTCCATGTCACTCACCTTGAGACTGCAAGAACCTGCCCAGCTACTGATTGTACTACAACCCCCAATGCAGGACGATGAGAGTTGCAGTACAGTCACCAGTGGGTGCCCCATGCACTGCCACTCACCGCTGTTGTCCTGCACCTTGGGTGCTAGCTGCCGGACCAGAATCTGGAGCTTCTCCCACTGGCACTCAGCCCTGCAGCGCTCGATCTCCGCCTCCAGCTTCAGGTGAGACTGGGACAGCCGGGAAGCCATGATGTCTCATCCCACAGTGAGGGAATCCCGGGGACAGCGCAGCCGATCTCCCCCGGTGCCTGCTCCGCAGCTCGTGCAGCAACTCTCAGCCTGCCGCCGCCGCTCCCCCCGCCCACTCGCTCCACGGAGCTCGCTGATTGGCTGCTGGCACTGGGCGCCGAGCGGTGATTGGTCGGCCCTTATTTCATTGGCCAGACACTTGTGCAGTGTGGCTGATGTGTCACCGAGCAGAGACCTGATGTGTGACAGGAAGATGTGAGAGGTAGATAGATAGATAGATAGATAGATAGATAGATAGATAGATAGATAGATAGATAATATATTAGATATAGATAGATTAGATGTAGATAATATATTATAGATAGATAAGTAGATAGATAGATATAAATAATAGATAGATAGAAAGATCCAAAAAAACGAGGCAGCGCTCCGACTTCAGGTGAAAAGGTGATGACCCAATTTATTTCCCAGGCAACGTTTCGGCCGCTCAGTGAGGCCTTTGTCAAGCAAAACAATAGTGTCACAGGTGAGTATATATACCCATAATTCCAAGGTGTGAGTAAATCACGGGATAAATGCTAAGTGAATAATTAAACACATAATGGATACATCAAATAGATAATTGATCCCATGATATCCAAAACTATTACAGGGTAATAATAAAACAAAGTGCATAAATGTCATTAAAAAAAACATTACAATTCGTAATATACAATCTCCATAATTATAGTGATTACATATTAAATATGACACATAATCCAAAAATGGATACGAGCCGAGGGGTCCATTGCTGTGGCCCTTGTCTCTCGCTGCACCAGTTCACACTGTAGTTATGAGGTGTTAGGAATGTTTTCCACTCTCCTCCCAGTCACCTTATCCGCAATTTGCTCTCTGTGATAGTGGACGGAGCGTCACCTTGCTTCTGGTCTCCTGACACTGACATGTTGGGCGACACATCGCATTAAAATGTGTGCCGCGATGTCACCATGATGGATGCCGCCGTGACACTAGATGTGCCATCCAAGTTTTCACAATCGCACTTATAGTGAACCTTTGGTTCCAACAGATCTGTCGGCCTTTGCTGATTGTACTCATCTGGACGATCTCTCTGATGCTTTTATCTTTCCACGTTTTTTTCTACTTTGAGATGTTTATAAACGTGTCCGGTCGCTATGGAGACCGGGCACACCCCAGTGGTGGATTGGCTTGGGTGGAGTCACATGGTCCGCTCCGTTCCTCCTCACGGCGCATGTGACGTGGTTCCCGTCATTGTGCCTCCGATCACGTGGGCGATTGTTGTGGGCCGCGCCGCTCGCGTCTGGGAGGATGGGCCGGATACATGCGGTCACACTGAACCACCTATGGTAAGCTGGTTTTAGTCTTTGAGAAATATATTACATTTAATACATGTGCACCTCAATCGGCGGAGGATGCATTTTAACCCTTTACGTATCATGCACTTGCACTTTAACACTGATACACAGGCTCACGTATCAATTTTTTTGATTATGTGTCATATTTAATATGTAATCACTATAATTATGGAGATTTTATATTACGAATTGTAATGTTTTCTATGACATTTATGCACTTTGTTTTATTGTTTATTACCTTGTAATAGTTTTGGATATCATGGGATCAATTATCTATTTGATGTATCCATTATGTGTTTAATTATTCACTTAGCATTTATCCCGTGATTTACTCACACCTTGGAATTATGGGTATATATACTCACCTGTGACACTATTGTTTTGCTTGACAAAGGCCTGACTGAGCGGCCGAAACGTTGCCTGGGAAATAAATTGGGTCATCACCTTTTCACCTGAAGTCGGAGCGCTGCCTCGTTTTTGGGATTTATTATACAGTTGAAGAGACGCCTGCTTTCCCTGAGGATTTGCACCCTATTCACACTGTCTAACTGTGCTGCTGTTTTATTTGTGTTTGTAGATAGATAGATAGATATTACATGGATAGATGGATATTACATGGATAGATGGATATTACATGGATAGATGGATAGATGATGGATGGATAGAGAGACAGATAGATAATAGATAGATATACAGTACAGACCAAAAGTTTGGACACACCTTCTCATTCAAAGAGTTTTCTTTATTTTCATGACTATGAAAATTGTAGATTCGCACTGAAGGCATCAAAACTATGAATTAACACATGTGGAATTATATACATAACAAAAAAGTGTGAAACAACTGAAAATATGTCATATTCTAGATTCTTCAAAGTAGCCACCTTTTGCTTTGATTACTTTTGGTCTGTACTGTATATAAATAGATGATAGATAGATAGGTAGATAATAGTGATGAGCGGCATAGATAATATTAGTTTTCGCGATATTTCGCAAATTTTTTGCATAATATTTGCAATAAATTCACGAATTCTAGAATTCCTGATCTCCACTCATTATTTTCGCGATTGCACAAATCGGCACTAATGATGCGCATATGTTTTGCGCAATACATGAAACTTCACATTTTAGCAGGTCTGACCACATATTACTAATTGGTGTGACATCACAGCACTATGTATGTAGCATCTATGTATGGACAGCAGAACCTATCAGCTACACTGACTATCTGCATTATATATATGAGCTAGCTATCTAATGTAATTGGATAAGAAATAGGATCCAGATGAAAGCACAGAGCACAGCAATGACACTGCTCTCTCTCTCAGAACTGCAAATAAACAGCAGAAAATGGCTGCTGGGGGGGTTCTTATATAGTAAGGGGGAGGCAACTTTCCTATTGGTTGCTAGGGCTGTTGCTAAGCTCTGACAAAGATATTGCAGCCTTCTCATTGGCCCACAAGCAAGAAAAATTTGCGATTAGAATATTCGCACTGAACACTAATAGATAGACTAAGGGGGAGATTTATTATAGCTCTCCCCAGTTTTTTAATGGACAAAAGTTGCAACTTTTGCTGTTAGTGCTGTTTTGTGACAAAATGTGCAACTTTTTAGCCTTTTCTGACTCCCTTGCCACCTCGGGGTGCAGGCAGGAGGAGACTGATTTAACTACATGTGCACCAGAAAAGTGGCACACGTTACACCTGAACACTTACAATTACACCTGAAAGATTTCGGTTTGGTGCACAGACAGCAGGAGCGGTGACAAATTTAGGAAGAGGCATGAGATTCAATAAATTTGGCAAATTTAGCGCATTTCATGCCAGTGCAGGGCAAATTAAGATCAGCATACCCAATAATGGCCTTAATGAATTTGCGACGTACTGTGCTCCAACATGCCGGAATTTATTGGGCACTCCAGAATTCTGGCTATTGTGACTTTTTTGAGCTTATCTGAGCATGATGTGTGACTTTTTGCATTCTTATACCACTCCTTCCCGACTGTGGTTAGCTACGGTCATTAATTTCACTCCATATTTATCGCTGGGACCTTTTCTGAAAGTCACAAAACAGTTGCAGACTCCCTCCAGTAGGGGGTAGCATAAAAAGCTTCAGTAACATTTCTAAAGAAAAGTGTTAGGTGTAAAGATGAACCAGATTTAACAACATGTGACATCTGATAAATGCAGCATAAAGTACACCGACGCAGACACAAGCAACACAGGCTTCAAATATTTATATGTCAGCCCTAGTAAAAACCCTGGAGGAAGATCTGTCTGTGCACCAGAAACAGAAGTTACCCAGAGTCGCCTCTACAGTGTCTGAAGTGCAGAACACTTGTAGTGTCCCACTAGGTAGGGGTGGGCACCACACAAGGGTCAATTGGGTCACGTGTTACTCCTACTCCTAAGGGACAGTGGCATTATATTTAACTATGCATTTTAATGTATTTTCTATGTGTTTTGATATGTATTGTTCCCCTGTGACATGTATAGCAGGCCTATTGGGGTGTAGTGTAGCATCCTAGACACTAGAGGGAGATAGGGAGCCCCTAGTATAAATGTTCAGGCCAAGACAGGGAGGAGTTCGTCTGTAGTCAGGAGTCTGTGGAGACAGAAGTGAGAAGGCACCAGCCAGAGATATGCTGAGGGCCTCCTCCTGACATGCAGCTGGACAGCCCAGGATTCTAGTTGCCACCAGGAGGCTAGTGAAGGATTCCAGCCTGCCTGAAGTTTTCCTGAGTCCAGCTTAGCTCAGAAGAATCAACCCCAGTAGAAGAGATGTGCCTCCTGGGAGAAACCTGCAGTACCCTCAAGCCAAGCAGCGCCAGTGTATCCAGCTAGACGCAATAGCTCAGAAGAATCAACCCCAGTAGAAGAGATGTGCCTCCTGAAGGGCAGAAGGATTACAAATATAGTGCAAGGATAAATACGCGAGGAAGATTATTTTGCCAAGGATAGAAGCCAGCATTTAGGCGTCCGGGCCTTGGGATAAAAGCCAGACAGGAGTTCTAAGGAACTGTGTACTCTATATCTGAGGAGAAGGTACAGCCTGGTCTGAGTGTGTGTATTATTATTGCCCTCCAAGTATCTTGCCAAGATTATACCTGCCAGTATTGAAATAAGCCTGCTTGTGAAGCATTTGATGCAAGGGACTGTATTACCATCGTATTGTATAAAGTTGGACTGTTCCAAGTAAAGCAAAGTTTGGTTCACCTTAACATCTGTGTACCTCACTTATTGCAACTAGAAATGGGTGTGCCACCGTTACAGGCACTGGCGTCACGATCCTTAAAGGGACCTTGCCCCAGGCACTCAAAACACCTGCAACATCCAGGGCACCTCATCCACCATCAGGCCTGGTCCCTACATACAGAGTGTGCCCCAGAGGAACTTTGTGTCAGCCTCTCCTTCACTGCTGCATGCCTGCCCAGGGTTCACCTACAAACAGTGAGTAACCCTCGATTGCCCATAACCGTGACCTCACTTCACAATACCCTGCAGCTCTGGCGTGTTGCACACTGGGCGGTCGAAAGAATGTTATTATGAAGCATGTATTAAAGGGCTTATCCAACCCCTATGATGCACCCCCCCCATATGCCCGGGCCCCTCACACATAATGTATTTACCTCGATCCCCGACACCTGCACCGCTGCATCTCCCCGTCACACACATGAAAACATCGGGGGAGACGAGCCTCACTGTACATATTCCCTGTAAGTGGCACTGTTTAGTTAATTACTCCCTGACTCAGCAGAGGAAATTAGCTTTCCCCTCAGAGGGAAAATGTCACGGAAGGTGTACAGGAAACAAGACAATACAAAATGAATATATGACTCACTGGATCCAAAACTAAGGAACAAAAGGGAGACCCCTGCATAAGACCTGGCACTCTCCCTGACTGCTCAGCCTATGCGAAGATCCCAATGGTAGATGATCGCATATCCTTGTACCTCGACTGTATAACACCTGAACACCCTATAATAGTGAGGGGACACGACCACCGGCTCCCTACACTAGACACGGAGGGAGTCAGGGTCACCTGGGATCCAGCAAACATAAAATCACAAATGAATGTAACACTTATCTTGTAGAAGACTGGGAAATAGGATCAGCATGCACACACACTCCAGGAAGTTGTATAAGCCGCACACTAATGCATTATGGGCAGGAATTTAAAGGGATGCAATCAGTCCAACTACAAGACAGCTGAGAGAGGCTAACGAGATGAGGAACTGAAAACCAACACAAAGAAAGCTCAAGGAGGAGGTTCTGAAAGGCATCTGTCAGAGCTTCTCAGATGTCTGGTTGTGATAGTACCCCTCCCTCTACGAGTGGACTCCGGACACTCAGAGCCCACCTTCTCAGGATGGGACCTATGGAAAGCCCTGATGAGACGAGTGGCCTTAATGTCCGTCACTGGGACTCACATCCTCTCCTCAGGACCATAACCCTCCCAAAGAACGAGGTACTGGAGAGAACCGCGGACAACACGAGAATCCACAATCCTAGAGACCTGAAATTCAAGATTACCATCAACCATAATCGGAGGAGGAGGCAAAGGCGAGGGTACAATGGGTTGAACATAAGGTTTTAATAAGGACTTATGAAAAACATTATGGATCTTCCAAGTCTGAGGAAGATCAAGACGGTAGGCAACAGGATTGATGACAGACAGGATTTTGTAAGGCCCAATAAACTTAGGACCCAACTTCCAGGAGGGAACCTTCAATTTGATATTCTTGGTAGACAACCACACCAGATCACCAACATTCAGGTCTGGACCAGGCACACGTCTCTTATCTGCCACACGCTTATATCTCTCACTCATGCTCTTTAGATTATCCTGAATCTTTTGCCAAATCGATGACAAAGATGAGGAGAATCTGTCCTCATCAGGTAAACCAGAAGAACCCTCTCCCGAGAATGTCCCAAACTGCGGATGAAACCCATATGCACCAAAAAATGGTGACTTATCAGAGGACTCCTGACGACGGTTATTTAAAGCAAACTCGGCAAGGGACAAAAAAGAACACCAATCCTCCTGATTCTCCGCCACAAAACAGCGCAGATATGTCTCCAGATTCTGATTGACGCGCTCTGTCTGGCCATTCGACTGTGGGTGGAAAGCAGAAGAGAATGACAACCGAACCCCCAAGCGAGAACAGAAAGCCTTCCAGAATCTGGAAACAAACTGCGTGCCCCTATTAGAGACTATGTCTGAAGGAATACCATGCAATTTGACAATGTGATCAATAAATGCCTGCGCCAGCGTCTTAGCATTGGGCAAACCAGGAAAAGGGATGAAATGCACCATTTTGCTAAAACGGTCCACTACCACCAGAATCACAGTCTTCCCCGAGGAACGAGGAAGGTCCGTTATGAAGTCCATGGACAGATGTGTCCAAGGACGGGAAGGAATGGGTAAGGGAAGGAGAGGACCTGATGGCCGTGAATGAGGGACTTTGGCACGAGCGCAAGTCTCGCAAGCAGCCACAAAACCCTCAACCGACTTACGAAGCGCAGGCCACCAGAATCTCCGAGCGATGAGATCCACTGTGGCTTTTGCCCCCGGGTGCCCAGCAAGGATAGTATCGTGGTGTTCCTTAAAAATCTTGTGTCTTAAAGCGAGAGGCACAAACAACCTCCCAGGAGGACAAAGATCAGGAGCCTCTGACTGGGCTGCCTGCACCTCTGCCTCCAATTCAGGAAAAAGAGCAGAGACCACCACACCTTCAGCCAAAATGGGACCCGGGTCTTCAAAATTCCCACCTCCCGGGAAACAACGTGACAGGGCATCTGCCTTCACATTCTTAACCCCAGGGCGGAACGTGACAACAAAATTAAACCTTGAAAAGAACAAAGACCATCTGGCCTGTCTCGGGTTCAAACGCTTGGCTGACTCCAAGTAGGCCAGATTTTTATGGTCAGTAAACACGGTAATAGGATGTCTGGCTCCCTCTACCCAATGGCGCCATTCCTCAAAAGCCAATTTGATGGCCAACAACTCCCTCCGGCTCCCTACACTAGACACGGAGGGAGTCAGGGTCACCTGGGATCCAGCAAACATAAAATCACAAATGAATGTAACACTTATGTTGTAGAAGACTGGGAAATAGGATCAGCATGCACACACACTCCAGGAAGTTGTATAAGCCGCATACTAATGCATTATGGGGAGGAATTTAAAGGGATGCAATCAGTCCAACTACAAGACAGCTGAGAGAGGCTAACGAGACGAGGAACTGAAAACCAACACAAAGAAAGCTCAAGGAGGAGGTTCTGAAAGGCATCTGTCAGAGCTTCTCAGATGTCTGGTTGTGACAGAAAATCTTTCTAGTGAGTAATTGCATCAGCCTCTGCAGAACTTTACCCTGCCAGATGCTAGTTCAGCTCCAGGAGAAACATCATTCCTGTTGAGAGTATAATCCCTGAGTTATGGCTGATGTGGACTTTGCTGCTTGTGGAAGGATTAACAGGTAACGACACCCAAGGGTGGACTGGACATAGACCCTACAGGGAAATTGCCCGGTGGGCCAATGACCAATTTGGTTTTGCTGGGGCGGTATTTTGTGCAACACTATAATATTGCTGGCCCCGTCTACTTCTGTTGTCCCTGCCTACTTGTGGCTTGTGTTGACCCTGCCTTCTGTCAATTTGGACCCTCCAACAAGATGGGACCACTTTTAGTTTTTTTCCCCAGGGCCACTTTAAGTTCCCAGTCCACTGCTGGCGGCACCTTTCACACTTATATAATGGGTTGGCCGACTGTTTGAAGAGCTGCATCCCTCTGTCCAGGTTTTGCAGAGCTCATGCAAAGTGTATAGAAGGAGCTCAGGGACTACTACTCCTATTTTCATTATTGTTGCCATTTGCCTATGTACAGCTATTGGAAAAAGACTGTACTGTGAATTGCCTCGGAACTGTGCCTTGATATAATTGGATGCATTACAACTCCTATGCTGCACTTCGGTAAAGAGCGACTTGGTCATTTCCTACATCTGCCTGGTTACTGACTCCAGCACCATTCGCCAGCCACAGAACCTACATCCCCTCCCTTGCACCCGTACAACACTCAACACCAAGGTCACCCCAACTACTGTACCATCAGGCAGGAGTCCCAACATCAGGGTGTGCCCAGAGGGAAGAAAGGGTGCACCCTCCTATCATTGCCCTGGTTCAAGGGAGCATCAGTGTGAGGATTGCCACTGTAAATAATTATTGCAGCCGGAGCCACTACCACTCCGATCTTCCACGGCTTGCGGCAGATGAATGACAGTGGACAGAAAGAAATGACACTGAGTGAAATTGACCCTCATCTACAATACTGACCCTAGCAAGATAACCCGAAGGCCCTAGGACCCAGAGACAAAAAAAATTCTAAAACTAAACTCAACAGACAATTAAAGGGGTTTTCCGGTATTTAGATACTGATGACCTATCATCAGAATAGGTCATCAATATCAGCTTGGTGGGAGGTCTGATACCCTGCAATTCTCCTGATATGCTGTTTTGGGCCAGCGCCGGAAACTATACAATGGATAAAAGGTTCTGTCCACTGTTTAGTAGGCAATAATAGGAGGGTGCACCTAAAGCTTGGCTCTGAGTGACATTATGCCGGCACGGTCACTGCACAGTGGACAGAACCACTGTATAGTTTCCGGTGTTGGTGGCTGCCTGATAGAGCTGATCGCTGGGGGGGCTGGGTTTTGGACGGTGACCCTGAACAGAGGATTGTGTGTTAATATTAGCATACATTTTATTGCAGGTAATGTTTTTTGGTCTGTAATATATAATTGAATATGTAGTAGTGGTTTTGCTTCTTGGCTGAGTTCAGGGGTCATGCGTTTGACAGGTTGCGGCGTAGGTGGGTCATAAATAGGAGGAGCTTAGAGCGCCTCGTGGCCAGAAACATTAGTGTGTATATGGCTGCTGAGCTTAAGCACTCCAACTGGGAGTTAGCTAAAGAACAAAATATGTCAGTTACAATATACGGAAGGCTGCTTCCTGGGAGAAGGCAGCCCTCCATGCTGTGTCGGGGGAATTGGCAACTCTTTCGAGAATCCGGGAAGCTTCTTCTTTTTCCTGTGGAGCTTCCAGATGTTCCAAGCAAGTATACATTAATTCGGTGGGGGGTTCAGCCCGCACAACCCTATGCAGGTGTACATTGCTATGGCGAAATACAGATACAAACGCAAAAACACAAATGCAATCGCACTCTGCCCTGCCTCTATGCTGGATGTTGAATAAGGCATTGGTGTACATTTTGGCAAAAGTGTAATAAGCCACTCACCACGTCAAGGTCGACTTCATGAGTGGAAAAAATCCCTAACACTAGTTCCTTCCTGTTATGGGGCATGACAGCCACACAAAGTCCAGGGAGCGCAGGTACAGCATGCACGCCAAGCACACTCTGCTTTTAACCCTGTCCGGTGCCATTACAGCTTTCATCGGATCCAGGGATGCAAGTACCAACATGCATGCTGAGCCCACTATATACTTCTCCTGGAGCCAAATGGCTACTGGTAGGTGCTATATAAGCAGACTCAGTTTTATACTGACTTTAAAACCAGCCTCCAGGGCAGACTAACTGGTCAGGTGTGCATGACTGCATGGAGATCACCACGCCTCCAATATATACTACAAAGAAAAAAATGTGGGGGGGTTCAGCCCGCACAACCCTATGCAGGTGCACATTGCTATGGCGAAATACAGATACAAACGCAAAAACACAAATGCAAACGCACTCTGCAAACCAGCACTCTGCCCTGCCTCTATGCTGGATGTTGAATAAGGCATTGGTGTATATTTTGGCCAAATCGTGGCGGATCTGGAGAACTCTGGAGAACTCTGGCAGGTTGTTCTTTGCCTAAGGCCGTTGTGTGAATCCGTGGCTGTTGTGCCGTTTTCAATGGGTCAGTGGAAAAATCGGAAAATGCACCGTTTTGCAGCCGCATCCGTGATCCGTGTTTCCTTGCCGTTAAAAAAAAATATGACCTGTCCTATTTTTTTCATGGCCAACGGTTCATGGACCCATTCAAGTCAATGGGTCCGTGAAAAATCACGGATGCACACAAGATTGTCATCCGCGTCCGTGATTCGTGTCCGTTTTTTCCTATCATTTCAATGGCAAACTTGACTTAGATTTTTTTTTTCATTTTTCATGTCCGTGGATCCTCCAAAAATCACGGAAGACCCACGGAATAAAAACGGGCACGGATCACGGTACAACGGAACCACGTTTTGCGGGACGTTTAAAAATACTGTCGTGTGCAGGAGGCCTAAGAGCTGTGAAACTAACTCAGGCTACTTTCACACTAGCGTTGTTTAAATCCGGCGTTCAATTCAGACACCGGAACTGCCCGCCGGATCCGGAAAAACATGTGAAAACGGATTACATTTGAATCCTGATCAGGATTTTGATCACAATGAAAAAATGCATTGGAAAAAACTGATCCGCCATTTATGGACTGAATTTTTTTTTCACATTTTTCGGGTTTAACATGCAAAAAACGGATCCGGTTTGACTGAACACACGGCGCCGGATCCGGCGTTAATGCAAGTCAATGGGAAAAAGGCCTGATCAGGCGTTCAGTCAAAGTGTTCAGGATTTTTGGCCGGAGGTAAAAATATAACATGCTACGGTTTTCTGAAAAGCCTGATCAGTCAAAAAGACTGAACTGAAGACATCCTGATGCATCCTGAACGGATTACTCTCCATTCAGAATGCATTAGAATAAAACTGATCAGTTCTTTTCCGGATTTGAGCCCCTAGGACGGAACTCAGCGCCGGAAAAGAAAAACGCTAGTGTGAAAGTACCCTAAGGCTACTTTCACACTTGCGGCAGAGACGTATGCCAACTGATGGCATTTGTAAGACTGATCAGGATCCTGATCAGTCTTAAAAATGCCTGATCAGTCAGAAAAATGCATTGAAATGCTGGATCTGTCTTTACGGTGTCATCCGGCAAAACAGATCCGGCATTTATTTTTTTCACCTTTTTTTCAGATCCGGCATTCCGGTATTTTGAATGACGGATCCGGCACTAATACATTCCTATGGAAAAAAATGCCGGATCATTCAGGCAAGTCCAGTTTTTTTGGCCGGAGATAAAACCGTAGCATGCTGCGGTTTTATCTTTTGCCTGATCAGTCAAAAAGACTGAACTGAAGACATCCTGATGCATCCTGAACGGATTACTCTCCATTCAGAATGCATGGGGATAAAACTGATCAGTTATAGAGCCCCTAGGACGGAACTCAGTGCCGGAAAAGAAAAACGCTAGTGTGAAAGTACCCCTTTAGCAATATGTTCTAAACGTGGACTAGTGTGTATCCCGTCGAAAGAAAATAGGCGCAATAAGAGTAATTTCCATGCAGCATCTCTTTGATCTGTCGCCTTGAGGTTCATATAGACCTGAGAACCCAAAGTACAGAACATTGAGATGAGAGGACCTGGCAATACAGAATGGGACGGCTGAGATATAAGGAGATTCGGACCGGCTGACAGCTGAGGAAGAACAGAAAATAAGGACAAGGCGTCTCTGTAGACAACAAGTGTTCCCCTCTTAGAGTCTCCGAGCCACTGTGTAAACAGAATCTTCTTCAGTGGTTATTACCTGCTAGAACATTTACTGTAATGTCTGCTCATGATCTATACAAGACCTCTCTGGAGGCCTCAAGATAAACTGTTTATACTGAGGTTCATCACTGTATAACATTTACTGACTTCACTGTAAGTTACTTTGTATTGTTTACTTGATAGACTTCTTATGGGTCTCAGCACGTGCGAAGTGATGTACAGACTTCCTTCAGGAGAGCAATAGTAATAGATATAATAGACCATGTATGAGGGCGAAGGCAATAGCACATAAGAATGCTGCAGGCGGCGTTCACCCAAAAAAAAATAACTATTTCACATATGACTACAGCAAAACGTCAAACAAGAGTGCTTGAAAATACTGTAAACCGTGACACTACCTCTAATCCAAACCTAGAAGAGGATTCTTTACGGTAAGAGCAGTGAGACTATGGAGCTCTCTGCCTGAGGAGGTGGTGATGGTGAGTACAATAAAGGAATTCAAGAGGGGCCTGGATGTATTTCTGGAGTCTAATAATATTACAGGTTATAGCTACTAGAGAGGGGTCGGTGATCCAGGGAGTTATTCTGATTGGAGTCGGGAAGGAATTTTTTTCCCCTTGTGAGTGAGGAAAATTGGCTTCTACCTCAGTTTTTTTTTTTGCCTTCCTCTGGATCAACTTGCAGGATAACAGGCTGAACTGGACGGACATATGTCTTTTTCCAGCCTGACAAACTATGTTACTATGTATCGAGTCACATTATTACAACTTCCAGCTACTATCCAGAGTCACCGCCGTGTGCAGCACGGACAGCAATGAAGCGGTCATCAGTGTGGCATGTGGCCAAAGAACGTCCATTTTTCTGCCTTTCTGTGACTCTTCCAGTCTCTCTGTATCTCTGTTGCATCCTGCTGATGACACTCTGTGACACTCTAAGCTCAGTGGCCACTTCCGTCTCAGGACATCCTGCTTGAAGCCTTGCAATGGCGAGGTACTGATGCAGGGGCGTAGCGTGGGGGGGGCCAGGGGGGCCGTTGCCCCGGGCGCCAAACTGCAGGGGGGCGCTCCGGCGCCGGCTGAAAGATTTTATAATGTAAGTTTTAAGTTTTTTTTCAGGTTGCGTTGCGCCGTTGTGGCATGCGGCGCAACGGCCGGCCAGAGAGCTCAGCTGTTTAGTGCGCGCCCGCCCGGCCCTGCCGCCCTGATGCAGATCATGATTCATTCATGATTTGTGCGGTCGCGGCGGGCGCACTACTTACACTAGCAGCTAGAGTCATTACATACATGATTGGCAGCTGGCACCGCCTCCTTCTCCTCGCCGCCTCCTTCTCCTCGCCGCCTCCTTCTCCTAGTGCTAGTGGGTGATGTCATTAGGCTGGCCGCTGGCCTGGCTCCCTCCGGCTCCGCCCACTTTCCAGGCGGGAAACACAGTGCGGAGCGCGGGAGCCAGAGCCAGCAGAAGATTGCCAGGAGGCAGGAGCAGGAGGCGGCGCCGCGGCAGTCAGAGTCACTCACAGCAGCAGTGTGACTAGCAGCAGTGGGCACTGTGTCACACACAGTCACTCCAGACTCCAGTCAAGAAGACAAAGAACTGTTGAGTCTGATGAGTGAGCCCTGAGCCGCCCTAGAAGAGTCCAGAGTGACAGAGTGGAGTCCAGTCCAGACTGAGACTACTACAGAGCAGAGGTAGAAAGGGAGTTAGTGGCACTAGTAGTGACGTGTAGTGATTAAGTTGGGTGGCCATGTAAGGCTACTTTCACACTAGCGTTCGTCGGTCCGCTCGTGAGCTCCGTTTGAAGGGGCTCACGAGCGGACCCGAACGCAGCCGTCCAGCCCTGATGCAGTCTGAATGGAGCGGATCCGCTCAGACTGCATCAGTCTGGCGGCGTTCAGCCTCCGCTCCGCACGGACAGGCGGACAGCTGAACGCTGCTTGCAGCGTTCGGGTGTCCGCCTGGCCGTGCGGAGGCGTGCGGATCCGTCCAGACTTACAATGTAAGTCAATGGGGACGGATCCGTTTGAAGATGCCACAATATGGCTCAATCTTCAAGCGGATCCGTCCCCCATTGACTTTACATTGAAAGTCTGAACGGATCCGCGCAGGCTACTTGCGCACTTGCGAAATTTTTCTAAGTTATTAATGCAGACGGATCCGTACTGAACGGAGCCTCCGTCTGCATTAATATGATCGGATCCGTTCAGAACGGATCCCATCAAGCGCTAGTGTGAAAGTAGCCTTAGCCAGACTGAGCAGCATGCAATAATAATGGTAATAAATCAATGAGTGAAGTGCCAGATCTCTGCCAGGCCAAATAGGTGGTGTGGCAGTCTGGCATTCATGGTTCTGATGTGGCAGCTTCTAGGTATACATTGGGGCCATAATATATAATAATTATATAAGGGGGCCATCATTAATTATACATAGGGGCCATTATATATTATAATTATACAGAGGCTATTAATAATGGGCCCTCTGTATAATTCTAATATATAATGGCCCCCCTGTATAATTATTACCGTAAATATTATGGCCCCACTGTATAACTATAATTTATAGTTATACTGTGGGGCCATAATATATAATAATTATACAAGGGGCCGTTATATATTATACAGAGGGGCCATTATATATAATAATTATACAGGGGGGCCATTATATATTATAATTATACAGGGGGGCCATTATACAGTATATTAGAATTATACAGAGGGCCCATTATCAATAGCCTCTCTGTATAATTATAATATATAATGGCCCCTATGTATAATATATAATGGCCCCTCTGTATAATATATAATGCACCTTTGTATAATTATCATTTATTATGGCCCCTCTGTATAACTATAATATATAATGGCCCCCTGTAGAATATATTATGGCCCCCTTGTATAATTATTATATATTATGGTCCCTCTGTATAACTATAATATATAATGCCCCCCTTGTATATTATATATAGTGACCCCTCTGTAATATTAGGATATATAATGGCCCCCTCTGTATTATTATTATATATAAAATGGCCCCTCTGTATAATTATTATATATAATGACCCCTCTGTAATATTAGGATATATAATGGCCTCCTCTGTATTATTATTATATATAAAATGGCCCCTCTGTATAATTACTATATATAATGACCCCCCCTGTATTATTATAATATATAATGGCCCCCTCCGTATTATTAGGATATATAATGGCCCATTATATATCCTAATATTACAGAGGGGCCATTATATATTATACAGAGGGGGCCATTATATATAAAAATAACTAATAATAATAAAACTCTGCAGAGATGAGACGCGGCTGAAAGAAGGTGTCATGGCGGTCTTATCTCCGAATGAAGACGCTGAGGAAAGTCTACATCACAGGAGACGTCACTGGATGGATGAGGTATGTGGTGCTGTATTCTCCTGTATATTTTGTAGTGATGTATGTAATGTCCAAACACATATTTGTTTCACGGTAGGGTTGGGGGGGTGGATTGAGAATTTGGCCCACCCTGCCGCATCCTGGCCCCAGACTTCAGGTCACACTGTGTGTGTGTTCTGAATTCTGGGGCCTTATACCCATCTACTACATCATCTGTACTTAGAGAGTTACCACCATGTTATCTGTGGTGTTACATAGGTCTACTACATTATCTGTAAAAGGGGCGTGTCCACAGGTTGGGAGGGGGGGCGCAATAAATGGCTCGCCCCGGGTGCTGGCAACCCACGCTACGCCACTGTACTGATGATCAATTGTTAGGTGTCGTCTTGGTCTCATGATTTCAGAATGTGAACAGCTGTCACGGCTGAGGATGGGGAAAATCCTCAGCCGTGCGATGCCAGCTGATGTCCAGTCGCTACTCGGCCAAGGCAACAGAATTAGGGAGCAGGTCACCTCCTATTGCGTCCCTAACGCTGACCCTGTCTCCTGTCCGTATGAGCCGACCTTGGTGGTAGGAGGGCTCATACGCTGGAACCTAATAGTCCCTGCCAGCCCTCAGTATGGCCCTGAACCAAGGAGCAGGGTAAGACAACCCACTCCTCCTAGGCACGGAGGAGCCGGAGTCTCACTGGCCAAGCAGCATGAAGATGGGGAACATAAACAGGACTATGGACATGAAAGGCGAACCCAAACAGTTCCACACAAACCTGCCACAGCCTTGCTGACTGGAACCTGTGCTCTGAAAACGCTGTCCACACAGTCAAAGGTAAACAGCACACACATGAAGACACACAGGGACCAGGACATCCATAGCTGCACAAAAAAAACAAAGACACAGGACATCAACAAAACATCAAGGTAATGGGTTTATGACCGGAAGGGTGGCCCTTACAAGAAGGACGGTTACAGGGTAACAGGAGGACGACTCCAGCAACATGCCTGGAGTACCCCCCCAGAGAACTGATCTGGACTGAGACTTTATAGCCCTTGTAACCACACCCCACAGTCAGACACGCCCAGTGACTCACAGACACACACTGGGAAGGGAGTTAACCCTTTCAGCACCAGGGAAGGGAAACACCAACTTAAAGGGAAAGTGTCCAACACTAGAACACACTGTGGCTGTTGCCGCAGGCAACGACATGGGTGGCAACTGTGTCCTGGGAGTCAGCCCGAAGGCCGGGACACTGCCACCACATGTACACACAACCAAACGTTGCCACGGACAACCACAGTGCAGGAAAGGTGTCAGTGCACACCACACATAAAACCAAGTGTACACATACCCACACACCTAACAGAAAGGTTGCTAGGTGCAACCGCATGCCATGCAGCAAGCTGCCCAGCACCGCTCAGGCTGCTCTGCAGAAACCAACTCATACAACAGGTTGCCCGCGGCAACCACAAGTGAGGCCACTCACCAGTGGCCCTCACCTGTGATTGAACACCAAAACCAAACCGCAGGCAACCGCATGCGGTTGAGGAGTCACGGTCATGGCCATGGCCGTGACACTAGCATGATGAGGAGGGCTGTTTAAATACCGTTTCTAATTTAACCAGGAAATGTATTGGACGATTCATGGATCAAACACCTGTGAATTTTTCTGTTCTTGTTAGAGAACAGCAAGTTGTGCAAAAAGTACTGAAACATTGGACAGTTGGACATGTGCATTCAAAAGTTTAGAGAAGGTCACATTAAGTTCACCTATAAAGGTTAGAGTGCATTTTAGGTTCATCCAGAAATTTCACCCACAAGCCACATACCCCTAACTTTTTGTGAGTAGTGTATGTGTTTCAGGAGGATCTGCAGCTGCAATCTGCTGCGGATGTGCCTTCCATGTATCATCCTCATTGAGTGGCACTGATCTATGGCTTTTCTGTGTGAAATCTGTGGAAATAGTTTGCATGCTTGTTATTTTTTTTTTTTAAAGATGATTTATTTTCTGCAGTGTGGGCAAAAAAAAACCACTCAGATTTATTTTCATGTAAATAGGGTCATATCAAACCTGTCAGGAGAACATGTGCCCTTCCACCACCTTTTGCAGAGAAGTAGATTTTTCTCCCTAAATCTTTTTTTTTTTTTTTTTTTGAGAATATCATATTGCGCATGGACATGACTGAGGGGGACAGTGGTCAGAATATATACAGGACAGATGTCAGTTTGACACTTTCTACAAAGTATATGTGACTAAATTGAACCAGTTTTTTTTTTTTTTTAAGAAAAGGTGACGACTAAAGGGAAATACATGCAATACTAAAATATTCCACCAGATGGCAGTAAATAGCAAGTTGTAAATCCAGTTTGCTACAGCAAATCTGTGCTGGAATAAAACATATAAACCATTGATGTGAAATAATTCCAGCTAAAAACCAAACATGTAATGTAACTTTTTTATTTTTCCATTCACATAGCTGTATAAGGGGTTATTTTTTGTTGGACAAGTTGTACCATTTAATATGGCATACAATGTAGTGGGAGCAGGAAAACAATTCCAAATGGGGTAGAATTGAAAATAAAAATAAAAAATTCCCAGTGTTCCCTTTGAAGCAAAACTGACCTGTGTCCTTCATTCTCTGGGTCAGCATGATGTATAGTTTTTTTTAGGTCTTTTATGTTTAAATAGTGTAAAAATACTACATCACCATATTCTGACCCCATAACTTTTTTATAGTTTTATCTACAGAGCTGTGTGTAGTTTTTATTAATTCCATTTTGCAGTGTGTGTGACTTTTAGATCACATTGTATTACATTTTTTGGGGAAAGAGAACGATGAAAAAATGGCAAATTGGCCATTTTGACCCTTTTTCCATTCACCGTATTGGAAAAATATTTTTATATTTTAATAGTACAGGCATTTTCGGATGCGGTGATGCCCATGATGTTTATATTTTTTGTTATTTATGTCTTTTTTTTATTCTATAGAAAGGGGGGCTGATTTAAACTTTTATATATATTTTTTTATATATATTTTTTTAAGTTTTTTTCTTTACCTTTTTAAATGATTTTGAAGCTCTGATTTGAGCGTACAAAACCCAATTTTTTTTTTTATTCTGAACCCTTATGGGTCTTTTAAAGTCACGATTTGAGGAGAATTGCTTATTTCTTATGTTGGCATGTCACCTGCTGGCCAAAATAAGAATTGTAGCTTCAATACCCTAAGGCTGGTTTCAGACCTGAGCGTTTTACAGCGCGTTCCTACGTGCTGTAAAACGCTCAACAGGCAAGAACCAATGATTCCCTATGGGAATGGTTCTCACCTGAGCGTTTTACAGCGCGTACGATCGCGCTGTAAAACGCCCGTCGCCCCAAGAAGTACATGAGTTTCTTTGGGGCGTCTTGTCGCACGTTCCCGTACATAGACTTCTGGGAACGCGCGACAATGGGCGTTCGCTTGTCTCTGTATGCGCGATTGCAAACGCCGGTACAATCGCGCATACAGAGCGCTCCATCGCGAACGCTCAGGTCTGAACCCAGCAGCAGGCCTAGTTCACACGACCGTATGGCTTTTTTTAGTGTTTTGCGATCCGTTTTTCACGGATCAGTTTTTCAGTTTTTTGTTTCCGTTGTGTTTCCGTTTCCGTTCCGTTTTTCCGTTCCGTTTTTCCATATGCCATGTACAGTATACAGTAATTACATAGAAAAAATTGGGCTGGGCATAACATTTTCAATAGATGGCTCAGAAAAAACTGAACGGATACGGAAGACATGTGAATGCATTTACGTATATGTGTTCCATTTTTTTTGCGGACCCATTGACTTGAATGGAGCCACGGAACGTGATTTGCGGGCAATAATAAGACATGTTCTATCTTTCAACGGAACGGAGAAACCGAAATACGGATAGGTCATCAATATCAGTATGGTGGAGGGGCTAATACCCAGTAGCCTCATTGCTCAGCTGTTATCGGCAGCTGCTGGCACCGTAACTAGCACTGAGAATACTGCCAGTTCGAAGTGCACAGGCAGTGTTGAGTTGCTGCAGCTCCTATTCAAGTGAAACGCTGATTGTGTTAGTGCTGGATGTCGGACTCCCACAATCTGATAGGATAGGTCATCAGTTTCTTTAGCATGAAGGTAATAGACATACAACAGTCATTTCTGAAATATTACTTGATCTTTTTTAATTGTAGTTGTAAATTTATGTGTGCATTTAATGGCATACACTATATAGAGTGAAGTATTGGGACACCTACACATTACACCCACCGGAGCTGTGATGAAATTCCATTCTAAATCCACAGATATTAATATGGGGTTGGTCGCCTCTTTGTAGCTAAAACATCTTCTACTCTTCTGGGAACACTTTCTACAAGATTTTTTGGGTGTGTCTTTGGGAATTTTTGTCCGTTCATCCAGAAGAGCATTTGTGAGATCAAACACTGATGTTGGACGAGAGGACCTGGCTCACAGTCTCCATTGTAGTTCATCCCAAAGGTGTTGAGCTCAGGACTCTGTGTGGGCAGGTCAAGTTCTTCAGCACCAAACTCACCCAACCATGCCTTTATGGAGCTTGAGGAACCCTCATGCTGATACAAAGAAGACTCAACTCAAAATAATTATATATGGGAAATTGACGATTTCATTACTTGTAACACGTCTGGGGTTATATATATGATACAATGCCCCTGCAATCGTCAGTATATAGGCCGGACCAAACGACCCTTAAAAATAAGGATTAGAGAACATATCTCCAATATCAAAAAAGGATGACAAACACTCATTGTCTAAACATTATAAGGAGACCCACAATAGCAATCCAGGTAATTTGAAATTCGTGGGATTAGAAAAGATTGATCAACACTGGAGAGGAGGTGATTACGTTCAAAGAATGTCCAGGGCAGAGTCCAGACAAATATATGAGTTCGGATCTTTATTGCCATTTGGACTGAACTCTGACATGGAGCTTTTTGGTTTTATATGAGGTTTCGGTCCCATCCCCGATGCTGGGTCCCAAGTTGCCGGTTATCGGCGTTGGGACCCGGCCTCTGGTTTGGGACCCCTACCTATTTCAACCTACCCCATGTCCATGAAGCCAGATATTATGTCATTGTTACTTATAGTACTGTATTTTATTTATTGTACATTGGTAGAATATTTTAATCCATATATTTTACTTAGTATATGCTGTATTAGTTTATAATTGGTGATCATTTTATCATTTTTTTATCATTTTAATGTGTTATATACACTTTTTATGACTTTTAAGTTTATATAGAGATAACTCGTAACTAATAGATTAATAATCCGAGAAAAACGCATCAACCAGAAAAAAACGCAAGAAAAACGCATGAGAACCGCATCATGGCAAAAATTGGAAATTCACTCTGATCCTGGATCATACAACCAGGACTTGCTGAACACCTGATAATTGTTTAAAAGGAGGAGGTTAGGAGTGCCTGTTACCACCACTGAGGAAGAGATTGGAACTATCTCGAAACGCGTCTGGGCTATCAGACACTCTGTTGGAACCTCCATAAAGAGAACTCCTAGCATGGCCATGCTATAAAGACAGAAAGATTTAAAGACTGCAACCTTGTAACCACTGCAACTTTGTAACAACCTAATTGCCCTGAACACAGTGAGTGCGGAGATCGGACTGTTGTCCCACCCGTAATACCGCGAGATTTGGGCTAGGTTACTAGAGTTTGGGAGCTGTGAGGACGTAACAGCGTCTCCAGCTGAACTCCTGCAGCGCATCAAGAAAAAGACCGTGCAACACGCCAATATAGGAGGTAAGCCTCTCTACTCCTAGCAAGGAATAACCTCCAGACAGAGGTGAGAATCATACAGCTACTATAGACTGCGTTTTCAGAATATATTATTAACCGAATACAAACAACTGTTGGACTGTTAACTGCGGTTGATTACGGACTTGATACCGAACTTTAATCTCTACAGGAAGGAATGCAAGTTTATAGTGCTAGGCCCTATACGGTGTCCCCTATTTTTTCATAAGACTGTCGCACCCATTCATCACTTTACCTCTCACCAGGATATTGATATTTATTATCTCATGTTATCAGCACAGTTATTTATTGTTTAACTCTTTATTATTGCACTGTCACTTTATCTAATATTCATTGTGGACACCATTGGACCTCATATATGCATCAGTGTATTGCTACCATCAATTAGTGGCGCATATATGGTCGACCATTATTTTATACCATTGCTAATATTTTATAGTATTTTAATTGTGTTATTGAATTATTGTTCGATTAATGATACAAAGAAGAGCCTTCCCCAAACTGTTTCCACAAAGTTGAAAGCATACAATTGTCCAAAATGTCTGGGTATGCTGAAGCATTAATGGGGTATTCCCATCTTGGACATTGGGGGTATATCGCTAGGCGAGGTATAGGGTGGACTCTCATTGCATTCGTTGGGGGCCATCTGGCACCAGAAGAGGTGTGGAGTGGGCTCGGCATGCATGCTGGTACCTGCATTCCCTGGATTTTAAGGGAGGCCATTTTGGCACCAAAAATAAAAAAAAATTAAGGTGGGCCCAGCATGCATGTGGAACCTATACTCCCTGAATTTTATGGTAGCCGTCATGGCACATAACAGGTAAAATGTAGTGTAAGGCCTCTTTCACACTTGCGTTGTCCGGATCCGGCGTGTACTCCATTTGCCGGAATTACACGCCGGATCCGGAAAAACACAAGTGAACTGAAAGCATTTGAAGACGGATCTGTCTTCAAAATGCGTTCAGTTTTACTATGGCAGCCAGGACGCTATTAAAGTCCTGGTTGCCATAGTAGTAGTGGGAGCGGGGGAGCAGTATACTTACAGTCCGTGCGGCTCCCGGGGCGCTCCAGAGTGACGTCAGAGCGCCCCATGCGCATGGATGACGTGCCATGTGATCACGTCATCCATGTGCGTGGGGCGCCCTGACGTCACTCTGGAGCGCCCCGGGAGCCGCACGGACGGTAAGTATACTGCTCCCCCACTCTCCACTACACTTTACCATGGCTGCCAGGACTTTAGCGTCCCGGCAGCCATGGTAACCATTCAGAAAAAGCTAAACGTCGGATCCGGCAATGCGCCGAAACGACGTTTAGCTTAAGGCCGGATCCGGATCAATGCCTTTCAATGGGCATTAATTCCGGATCCGGCCTTGCGGCAAGTGTTCAGAATTTTTGGCCGGAGCAAAAAGCGCAGCATGCTGCGGTATTTTCTCCGGCCAAAAAACCTTCCGGTCCTGAACTGAAGACATCCTGATGCATCCTGAACGGATTTCACTCCATTCAGAATGCATTAGGATAAAACTGATCAGGATTCTTCCGGCATAGAGCCCAGACGACGGAACTCTATGCCGGAAGACTATAACGCAAGTGTGAAAGAGCCCTTAGGATCCCATCTTTCAGAGATCACCTTGACGTGTGGCAGAAGGGCCCAAATAATTTTGTACAAAATGTATTTGTCAAAAATCTTAAATTTATTTAATAAGCATAGCATTAGCATCAGAATACTTTTTGTACTTTATTTGGTTTGCAGAGTGCTGTTGCATTGTATAAATTTTTTTCTCTTTGTGTTTTCAGCCATAGCAGCGTGCACCTGCGCATTGGGATGTGCTGACTGACCCCTTTTTTTTTCTTTGCAGTGTGAAAGGGGCCTAGGACAACCCCTGAAAAACAACCCCATAACATTGTCCCTCCACCAAACCTTACAGCTGGCACAGTGCAGTCAGGCAGGTAACGTTCTCCTGGCATTTATCAAACCTAGACTTGTCCATCAGACTGCCTGATAGAGAAGTGTGATCCCTCACTCCACGGATGTGTCCACGCTCCAGAGTCCAGTGGCTTTACACCACTCCATTAGATGCTTGGCATTGTGCTTGGTGATGTGACGCTTGGATGCAGCTGCCCTGTTATTGAAATCCATGTCATGAAGCTCCACAGTTTTTGTGTTGATGTTACTACCAGAGGAGGTTTGGACTCTGCAGTTATGGAGTCAGTAGAGCGTTGGTGATTTTTATGCACTATGCGCCTCTGCACTCGGCAACCCCGATCGGTACCTTTACGCGGTCTCCACCTTGTGGCTTCAGCGCCACTGAAGAAGGAGTCGCAGTTAACTCCGAAACGCGTTTGGTAACTATCCTATGGAACAGAATATAACACCGGAGGACTGAAAGCGCTAAAAGAAAATAAAGTAGCAAGGGATCGGTGATTTTCTTCATTTAAAAAAAAAGCAAAGATAAGCCGGAAACCTGTGTATTGGGAGAGTCGGCCCTGTGGCAAAGTCCACTTCTGCAAAATATCTGCTCAAATGCAGAAGGAATACATCATCGACTGACCTCCAACACAGTACGGCCATATAAGAACACTGAAGATCCCGAAGCCGCATCACCTTTGCATGCTGTAACCTGTATAACCACTGCTTACCACACGTGGGACGCCACCTGTGACGCAGCAAAAGCCGATATTACTACACTACAAACTGTGAGTATAACAGCTTCGGCTTCCTTTCTATTAAAGGGAGTCTGTCAGCAGATTTACCCCTTTTTAACAGTTGCCATACCGCTGTAGCCGCAAAACAGATGATTAACACGGTACCTTTATATGCTTTGGTGGACTTTTAAATATGCCAAAAACGAACTTTGATGAGGGCTCGCAAGTGCCCAGGGCGGAGTCCACCGTGTTGGAGCCCAGGCAGCTCTGCCTCTTCGGCTCTTATCCCCGCCCAGCCTCCTCCTCTGCTCGCCTATCTGTTGTCTCTCCCCCTCAGCGAGATCCCGCGCCGACGCGATGACTTCCTTGGTCGGGGCATGCGCATAAGCTACTGCGATGCCGTGTCAGCAATGGGCATGGCAGTGCGCATGCCCCGACCAAGCAAGTCATCGCATCGGCGCGGGATCTCGCTGAGGGGGAGAGACAACAGATAGGCGAGCAGAGGAGGAGGCTGGGCGGGGATAAGAGCCGAAGAGGCAGAGCTGCCTGGGCTCCAACACGGTGGACTCCGCCCTGGGCACTTGCGAGCCCTCATCAAAGTTCGTTTTTGGCATATTTAAAAGTCCACCAAAGCATATAAAGGTACCGTGTTAATCATCTGTTTTGCGGCTACAGCGGTATGGCAACTGTTAAAAAGGGGTAAATCTGCTGACAGACTCCCTTTAACAGGCAGCAACAGTGTAGCGCTTACATATGCGCAGCAACTATTGAGTCGCAACAGTTGTAACAATACAAGTGACTATTCAAAAAAGACTCTATTTAAACAGCGGACTTACTCCCCATTCCATTTACTGGGGCACTGATTGGGTTAAATAACCCACTGGGAAAGACATCAATCACCATTCAACCAACTTTAGGGCAAATACTAGCAAATTGTTGCAAACATTTATATATATAAAACTATAGATTTATATGCAAATTGTGTTTTATTGCATTTAACAGTTTTTATTATCTTTATTATTTTTAAAGTATAAAATTTTTTATGTATGTTTATCCAACAGTGTATATCACTGAGAAAATAAAATAAAATATTGGTATATTAACTATTCGTGTAGTTCCGAATATTGGTGTGCCCTACCATTTTTCCTTTTGACTTTTCTCCATATATTGTATTACCCACAGCGTTATGTACCCCCTATTTATATTACAGTACTGTTACAGCCAGGGGCCTATTTTACATTACATACCATGTACCTCCATAACTGCGGCAAGAAATATCTGGTACAAATCGGATTCTTGCTGCAGTTTTCTACGTGCAATAATGATGCAGCTAGTGCCTGTGGCTTTTCTATCCCCTCTGGCCTAATAAAAATCAAGAGGTTAATTAACGATGTGTTAGGATTTACAGGGAAGTGGCAATCAGAGCAATATTCTCGTCATTATTAGTATTGACAGTCCTGCCTGTTCTTGAGGAGTTAATCCATTTCTTCTGGCCCCGGGTTCCTATACTTCTAAGTACATTGTGTTCGCTCAGTCATTTCGTTCAGCCTATAAATGAAGTGTACATTGAGGTAAAAGCAATTAAACTCGTTAATTGGCTGACTAATCTGCTTAGCATAAAATCAAACTGCCCTCCAAGGTTTATATTGATCTCTTGCTTTCTCCAGGTATCAATTAAGGTTGTCACTGCTGGGTACAGAGGAGTGTAAACCGCGGACTATGCATTTGGTATTTCTACAGTGAAATTATATTAAAAAAATCATTTTCAGTGTTTCCATTGTTCTTTAGATGAGATGCAGGATATAAAATGTCCAAGTGGAACAGAAAAAGACCTCAAGTCCACCCTCGAATACCACTTTAGTCTATTGATCCAAACATAGTCAAATGTCCAATCTATCTTCATAGCACTCAGTATTTTTTTTACATCAGCTTTAAAGGCTATGCTCACCTGGCTTTTTATTATTGTATTTTAGTCATTTTGGGCTAAAAATTATTTTTTCAGTTGGTCTTTGCTAAAAATTTTCAACAGTTCTTGATCTACAGTAGGGATGCAAAACTACAACTTCCAGCATGCCCTAATAGCTGTAGGCATGTCCAGACATGCTGGGAGTTGTAGTTGTGCAACAGCTGGAGGGCAGCCTGTAGGGCATCCCTGATCTACAGCCTTCACTTTCAGTGTATCTGCAGACTATCTCTCTGTTTTACTCTGAATTAGGGATGAGCGAACTCGAACTGTATAGTTCGGGTTCGTACCGAATTTTGGGGTGTCCGTGACACGGACCCGAACCCGGACATTTTCGTAAAAGTCCGGGTTCGGGTTCGGTGTTCGTCGCTTTCTTGGCGCTTTTGTGACGCTTTCTTGGCGCTTTTTGAAAGGCTGCAAAGCAGCCAATCAACAAGCGTCATACTACTTGCCCCAAGAGGCCATCACAGCCATGCCTACTATTGGCATGGCTGTGATTGGCCAGAGCACCATGTGACCCAGCCTCTATTTAAGCTGGAGTCACATAGCGCCGCCCGTCACTCTGCTCTGATTAGCGTAGGGAGAGGTTGCGGCTGCGACAGTAGGGCGAGATTAGGCAGATTAACTCCTCCAAAGGACTTGATTAACTGATCGATCTGCAGCTGTGGATCATTGAGCTGCTGATCCTCAATTGCTCACTGTTTTTAGGCTGCACAGACCGTTTGTCAGTCTCATTTTTCTGGGGTGATCGGCGGCCATTTTGTGTCTTGTGGTGCGCCAGCACAAGCTGCGACCAAGTGCATTTAACCCTCAATGGTGTGGTTGTTTTTTGGCTAAAGCCTACATCAGGGTGAAGCTGTCACACCAAGTGCATTTAACCAGCAATAGTCTGTTCATTTTTTGGCCATATACAAAATCAGGGGCAAGCTGCGCCTGTCACCAAGTGCATTTAACCCTCAATGGTGTGGTTGTTTTTTGGCTAAAGCCTACATCAGGGTGAAGCTGTGACACCAAGTGCATTTAACCAGCAATAGTCTGTTCATTTTTTGGCCATATACAAAATCAGGGGCAAGCTGCGCCTGTCACCAAGTGCATTTAACCCTCAATGGTGTGGTTGTTTTTTGGCTAAAGCCTACATCAGGGTGAAGCTGTCACACCAAGTGCATTTAACCAGCAATAGTCTGTTCATTTTTTGGCCATATACAAAATCAGGGGCAAGCTGCGCCTGTCACCAAGTGCATTTAACCCTCAATGGTGTGGTTGTTTTTTGGCTAAAGCCTACATCAGGGTGAAGCTGTCACACCAAGTGCATTTAACCAGCAATAGTCTGTTCATTTATTTTTTGGCCATATCCCAGTCTAATTCTGTCACTAAATCCATACCGGTCACCCAGCGCCTAAATACTAGGCCTCAAATTTATATCCAGCTAAATCTGTCCCTAGTGCTGTAGCTGGGCGAGTTATTTAGTGTCCGTTCAAGCACATTTCTTGTTCTGGGTTGAAATACAATTCCCAATTTAGCAATTTCATAATTTAGTGGTTCCTGCTATATCAGAGCTATTTGAAATCTATCCCAAAAAGGGTATATAATATTGAAGGTGCACATTGGGTCATTCAGAATAACTTCACACACACCCGCTACTGTGTATTTCCAAGTCTAATTCTGTCACTAAACCCATACCTGTCACCCAGCGCCTAAATACTAGGCCTCAAATTTAAATCCCTCTAAATCTCTCGTTACCGCTGTACTGTTGTTGCTGGGCAAGATATTTAGTGTCCGTCAAAGCACATTTTTTGTTCTGGGTTGAAGTACAATTCCCAATTTAGCAATTTCATAATTTAGTGGTTCCTGCTATATCAGAGCTATTTGGAATCTATCCCTAAAAGGGTATATAATATTGAAGGTGCACATTGGGTCATTCAGAATAACTTCACACACACCCGCTACTGTGTATTTCCAAGTCTAATTCTGTCACTAAACCCATACCTGTCACCCAGCGCCTAAATACTAGGCCTCAAATTTAAATCCCTCTAAATCTCTCGTTACCGCTGTACTGTTGTTGCTGGGCAAGATATTTAGTGTCCGTCAAAGCACATTTTTTGTTCTGGGTTGAAGTACAATTCCCAATTTAGCAATTTCATAATTTAGTGGTTTCTGCTATATCAGAGCTATTTGAAATCTATCCCTAAAAGGGTATATAATATTGAAGGTGCACATTGGGTCATTCAGAATAACTTCACACACACGCTTCTGTGCATTTCCAAGTCTAATTCTGTCACTAAATCCATACCGGTGACCCAGCGCCTAAATACTAGGCCTCAAATTTAAATCCCTCTAAATCTCTCGTTACCCACCGCTGTACTGTTGTTGCTGGGCAAGATATTTAGTGTCCGTCAAAGCACATTTTTTGTTCTGGGTTGAAGTACAATTCCCAATTTAGCAATTTCATAATTTAGTGGTTTCTGCTATATCAGAGCTATTTGAAATCTATCCCTAAAAGGGTATATAATATTGAAGGTGCACATAGGGTCATTCAGAATAACTTCACACACACGCTTCTGTGCATTTCCAAGTCTAATTCTGTCACTAAATCCATACCGGTGACCCAGCGCCTAAATACTAGGCCTCAAATTTAAATCCCTCTAAATCTCTCGTTACCGCTGTCCTGTTGTAGCTGGGAAAGTTATTTAGTGCCCGTCAAAGCACATTTTTTGTTCTGGGTTGAAGTACAATTCCCAATTTAGCAATTTCATAATTTAGTGGTTCCTGCTATATCAGAGCTATTTGAAATCTATCCCAAAAAGGGTATATAATATTCAAGGTGCACATTGGGTCATTCAGAATAACTTCACACACACGCTTCTGTGCATTTCCAAGTCTAATTCTGTCACTAAATCCATACCGGTGACCCAGCGCCTAAATACTAGGCCTCAAATTTAAATCCCTCTAAATCTCTCGTTACCCACCGCTGTACTGTTGTTGCTGGGCAAGATATTTAGTGTCCGTCAAAGCACATTTTTTGTTCTGGGTTGAAGTACAATTCCCAATTTAGCAATTTCATAATTTAGTGGTTTCTGCTATATCAGAGCTATTTGAAATCTATCCCTAAAAGGGTATATAATATTGAAGGTGCACATAGGGTCATTCAGAATAACTTCACACACACACGCTTCTGTGCATTTCCAAGTCTAATTCTGTCACTAAATCCATACCGGTGACCCAGCGCCTAAATACTAGGCCTCAAATTTAAATCCCTCTAAATCTCTCGTTACCGCTGTCCTGTTGTAGCTGGGAAAGTTATTTAGTGCCCGTCAAAGCACATTTTTTGTTCTGGGTTGAAGTACAATTCCCAATTTAGCAATTTCATAATTTAGTGGTTCCTGCTATATCAGAGCTATTTGAAATCTATCCCAAAAAGGGTATATAATATTCAAGGTGCACATTGGGTCATTCAGAATAACTTCACACACACGCTTCTGTGCATTTCCAAGTCTAATTCTGTCACTAAATCCATACCGGTCACCCAGCGCCTAAATACTAGGCCTCAAATTTATATCCCGCTGAATTTGAATACAATACATTGGGCCAAATAATATATTTGTTGTTGTGGTGAACCATAACAATGAGAAAAACATCTAGTAAGGGACGCGGACGTGGACATGGTCGTGGTGGTGTTAGTGGACCCTCTGGTGCTGGGAGAGGACGTGGCCGTTCTGCCACATCCACACGTCCTAGTGTACCAACTACCTCAGGTCCCAGTAGCCGCCAGAATTTACAGCGATATATGGTGGGGCCCAATGCCGTTCTAAGGATGGTAAGGCCTGAGCAGGTACAGGCATTAGTCAATTGGGTGGCCGACAGTGGATCCAGCACGTTCACATTATCTCCCACCCAGTCTTCTGCAGAAAGCGCACAGATGGCGCCTGAAAACCAACCCCATCAGTCTGTCACATCACCCCCATGCATACCAGGGAAACTGTCTCAGCCTCAAGTTATGCAGCAGTCTCTTATGCTGTTTGAAGACTCCGCTGGCAGGGTTTCCCAAGGGCATCCACCTAGCCCTTCCCCAGCGGTGAAAGACATAGAATGCACTGACGCACAACCACTTATGTTTCCTGATGATGAGGACATGGGAATACCACCTCAGCATGTCTCTGATGATGACGAAACACAGGTGCCAACTGCTGCGTCTTTCTGCAGTGTGCAGACTGAACAGGAGGTCAGGGATCAAGACTGGGTGGAAGACGATGCAGGGGACGATGAGGTCCTAGACCCCACATGGAATGAAGGTCGTGCCACTGACTTTCACAGTTCGGAGGAAGAGGCAGTGGTGAGACCGAGCCAACAGCGTAGCAAAAGAGGGAGCAGTGGGCAAAAGCAGAACACCCGCCGCCAAGAGACTCCGCCTGCTACTGACCGCCGCCATCTGGGACCGAGCACCCCAAAGGCAGCTTCAAGGAGTTCCCTGGCATGGCACTTCTTCAAACAATGTGCTGACGACAAGACCCGAGTGGTTTGCACGCTGTGCCATCAGAGCCTGAAGCGAGGCATTAACGTTCTGAACCTGAGCACAACCTGCATGACCAGGCACCTGCATGCAAAGCATGAACTGCAGTGGAGTAAACACCTTAAAACCAAGGAAGTCACTCAGGCTCCCCCTGCTACCTCTTCTGCTGCTGCCGCCTCGGCCTATTCTGCTGCTGCCGCCTCGGCCTCTTCCTCCGCCTCTGGAGGAACGTTGGCACCTGCCGCCCAGCAAACAGGGGATGTACCACCAACACCACCACCACCACCTCCGTCACCAAGCGTCTCAACCATGTCACACGCCAGCGTTCAGCTCTCCATCTCACAAACATTTGATAGAAAGCGTAAATTCCCACCTAGCCACCCTCGATCCCTGGCCCTGAATGCCAGCATTTCTAAACTACTGGCCTATGAAATGCTGTCATTTAGGCTGGTGGACACAGACAGCTTCAAACAGCTCATGTCGCTTGCTGTCCCACAGTATGTTGTTCCCAGCCGGCACTACTTCTCCAAGAGAGCCGTGCCTTCCCTGCACAACCAAGTATCCGATAAAATCAAGTGTGCACTGCGCAACGCCATCTGTAGCAAGGTCCACCTAACCACAGATACGTGGACCAGTAAGCACGGCCAGGGACGCTATATCTCCCTAACTGCACACTGGGTAAATGTAGTGGCAGCTGGGCCCCAGGCGGAGAGCTGTTTGGCGCACGTCCTGCCGCCGCCAAGGATCGCAGGGCAACATTCTTTGCCTCCTGTTGCCACCTCCTCCTTCTCGGCTTCCTCCTCCTCTTCTTCCACCTGCTCATCCAGTCAGCCACACACCTTCACCACCAACTTCAGCACAGCCCGGGGTAAACGTCAGCAGGCCATTCTGAAACTCATATGTTTGGGGGACAGGCCCCACACCGCACAGGAGTTGTGGCGGGGTATTGAACAACAGACCGACGAGTGGTTGCTGCCGGTGAGCCTCAAGCCCGGCCTGGTGGTGTGTGATAATGGGCGAAATCTCGTTGCAGCTCTGGGACTAGCCAATTTGACGCACATCCCTTGCTTGGCGCATGTGCTGAATTTGGTGGTGCAGAAGTTCATTCACAACTACCCCGACATGTCAGAGCTGCTGCATAAAGTGCGGGCCGTCTGTTCGCGCTTCCGGCGTTCACATCCTGCCGCTGCTCGCCTGTCTGCGCTACAGCGTAACTTCGGCCTTCCCGCTCACCGCCTCATATGCGACGTGCCCACCAGGTGGAACTCCACCTTGCACATGCTGGACAGACTGTGCGAGCAGCAGCAGGCCATAGTGGAGTTTCAGCTGCAGCACGCACGGGTCAGTCGCACTACAGAACAGCACCACTTCACCACCAATGACTGGGCCTCCATGCGAGACCTGTGTGCCCTGTTGCGCTGTTTCGAGTACTCCACCAACATGGCCAGTGGCGATGACACCGTTATCAGCGTTACAATACCATTTCTATGTCTCCTTGAGAAAACACTTAGGGCGATGATGGAACAGGAGGTGGCCCAGGAGGAGGAGGATGAGGAAGAGGGGTCATTTTTAGCACTTTCAGGCCAGTCTCTTCGAAGTGACTCAGAGGGAGGTTTTTTGCAACAGCAGAGGCCAGGTACAAATGTGGCCAGCCAGGGCCCACTACTGGAGGACGAGGAGGACGAGGATGAGGAGGAGGTGGAGGAGGATGAGGATGAAGCATGGTCACAGCGGGGTGGCACCCAACGCAGCTCGGGTCCATCACTGGTGCGTGGCTGGGGGGAAAGGCAGGACGATGACGATACGCCTCCCACAGAGGACAGCTTGTCCTTACCCCTGGGCAGCCTGGCACACATGAGCGACTACATGCTGCAGTGCCTGCGCAACGACAGCAGAGTTGCCCACATTTTAACCTGTGCGGACTACTGGGTTGCCACCCTGCTGGATCCACGCTACAAAGACAATGTGCCCACCTTACTTCCTGCACTGGAGCGTGATAGGAAGATGCGCGAGTACAAGCGCACGTTGGTAGACGCGCTACTGAGAGCATTCCCAAATGTCACAGGGGAACAAGTGGAAGCCCAAGGCCAAGGCAGAGGAGGAGCAAGAGGTCGCCAAGGCAGCTGTGTCACGGCCAGCTCCTCTGAGGGCAGGGTTAGCATGGCAGAGATGTGGAAAACTTTTGTCAACACGCCACAGCTAACTGCACCACCACCTGATACGCAACGTGTTAGCAGGAGGCAACATTTCACTAACATGGTGGAACAGTACGTGTGCACACCCCTCCACGTACTGACTGATGGTTCGGCCCCATTCAACTTCTGGGTCTCTAAATTGTCCACGTGGCCAGAGCTAGCCTTTTATGCCTTGGAGGTGCTGGCCTGCCCGGCAGCCAGCGTTTTGTCTGAACGTGTATTCAGCACGGCAGGGGGCGTCATTACAGACAAACGCAGCCGCCTGTCTACAGCCAATGTGGACAAGCTGACGTTCATAAAAATGAACCAGGCATGGATCCCACAGGACCTGTCCGTCCCTTGTCCAGATTAGACATTAACTACCTCCCCATAACCATATATTATTGGACTCCAGGGCACTTCCTCATTCAATCCTATTTTTATTTTCATTTTACCATTATATTGCGATGCTACCCAAAGTTGAATGAACCTCTCCTCTGCCTGTGTGCTAGGCCTAAATATATGCCAATGGACTGTTGCAGTGGTGGCTGACATGAAGCCTGATTCTCTGCTATGACATGCAGACTAATTCTCTGCTGACATGAAGCCAGATTGTCTGTTACGGGACCTCTCTCCTCTGCCTGGGTGCTGGGCCTAAATTTATGACAATGGACTGTTGCAGTGGTGGCTGACGTGAAGCCTGATTCTCTGCTATGACATGCAGACTGATTCTCTGCTGACATGAAGCCAGATCCTCTGTTACGGGACCTCTCTCCTCTGCCTGGGTGCTGGGCCTAAATTTATGACAATGGACTGTTGCAGTGGTGGCTGACGTGAAGCCTGATTCTCTGCTATGACATGCAGACTGATTCTCTGCTGACATGAAGCCAGATCCTCTGTTACGGGACCTCTCTCCTCTGCCTGGGTGCTGGGCCTAAATTTATGACAATGGACTGTTGCAGTGGTGGCTGACGTGAAGCCTGATTCTCTGCTATGACATGCAGACTGATTCTCTGCTGACATGAAGCCAGATCCTCTTTTACGGGACCTCTCTCCTCTGCCTGGGTGCTGGGCCTAAATTTATGACAATGGACTGTTGCAGTGGTGGCTGACGTGAAGCCTCATTCTCTGCTATGACATGCAGACTGATTCTCTGCTGACATGAAGCCAGATCCTCTGTTACGGGACCTCTCTCCTCTGCCTGGGTGCTGGGCCTGAATATATGCCAATGGACTGTTGCAGTGGTGGGTGACGTGAAGCCTCATTCTCTGCTATGACATGCAGACTAATTCTCTGCTGACATGAAGCCAGATTGTCTGTTACGGGACCTCTCTCCTCTGCCTGTGTGTGTGCTGGGCCTAAATATATGCCAATGGACTGTTGCAGTGGTGGCTGACGTGAAGCCTCATTCTCTGCTATGACATGCAGACTGATTCTCTGCTGACATGAAGCCAGATCCTCTGTTACGGGACCTCTCTCCTCTGCCTGGGTGCTGGGCCTAAATTTATGACAATGGACTGTTGCAGTGGTGGCTGACGTGAAGCCTGATTCTCTGCTATGACATGCAGACTGATTCTCTGCTGTCATGAAGCCAGATTGTCTGTTACGGGACCTTTCTCCTCTACCTGGGTTCTGGGCCTAAATTTATGAAAATTGACTCTTACAGTGGTGGGTGACGTGAAGCCTGATTCTCTGCTATGATATGAAGACTGATTCTCTGCTGACATGAAGCCAGATTGTCTGTTACGGGACCTTTCTCCTCTGCCTGGGTTCTGGGCCTAAATTTATGAAAATTGACTCTTACAGTGGTGGGTGACGTGAAGCCTGATTCTCTGCTATGATATGAAGACTGATTCTCTGCTGACATGAAGCCAGATTGTCTGTTACGGGACCTTTCTCCTCTGCCTGGGTTCTGGGCCTAAATTTATGAAAATTGACTCTTACAGTGGTGGGTGACGTGAAGCCTGATTCTCTGCTATGATATGAAGACTGATTCTCTGCTGACATGAAGCCAGATTGTCTGTTACGGGACCTTTCTCCTCTGCCTGGGTTCTGGGCCTAAATTTATGAAAATTGACTCTTACAGTGGTGGGTGACGTGAAGCCTGATTCTCTGCTATGATATGAAGACTGATTCTCTGCTGACATGAAGCCAGATTGTCTGTTACGGGACCTTTCTCCTCTGCCTGGGTTCTGGGCCTAAATTTATGAAAATTGACTCTTACAGTGGTGGGTGACGTGAAGCCTGATTCTCTGCTATGATATGAAGACTGATTCTCTGCTGACATGAAGCCAGATTGTCTGTTACGGGACCTTTCTCCTCTGCCTGGGTTCTGGGCCTAAATTTATGAAAATTGACTCTTACAGTGGTGGGTGACGTGAAGCCTGATTCTCTGCTATGATATGAAGACTGATTCTCTGCTGACATGAAGCCAGATTGTCTGTTACGGGACCTTTCTCCTCTGCCTGGGTTCTGGGCCTAAATTTATGAAAATTGACTCTTACAGTGGTGGGTGACGTGAAGCCTGATTCTCTGCTATGATATGAAGACTGATTCTCTGCTGACATGAAGCCAGATTCTCTGTTACGGGACCTCTCTCCTCTGCCTGGGTGCTGGGCCTAAATTTATGACAATGGACTGTTGCAGTGGTGGCTGACGTGAAGCCTGATTCTCTGCTATGACATGCAGACTGATTCTCTGCTGACATGAAGCCAGATTCTCTGTTACGGGACCTCTCTCCTCTGCCTGTGTGTGTGCTGGGCCTAAATATATGCCAATGGACTGTTGCAGTGGTGGCTGACGTGAAGCCTCATTCTCTGCTATGACATGCAGACTAATTCTCTGCTGACATGAAGACAGATTCTCTGTTACGGGACCTCTCTCCTCTGCCTGGGTGCCGGGGCCTAAATATCTGAGAATGGACTGTTCCAGTGGTGGGTGACGGGAAGCCAGATTCTCTGCTATGGAACCTCTCTCCAATTGATTTTGGTTAATTTTTATTTATTTAATTTTTATTTTAATTCATTTCCCTATCCACATTTGTTTGCAGGGGATTTACCTACATGTTGCTGCCTTTTGCAGCCCTCTAGCTCTTTCCTGGGCTGTTTTACAGCCTTTTTAGTGCCGAAAAGTTCGGGTCCCCATTGACTTCAATGGGGTTCGGGTTCGGGACGAAGTTCGGATCGGGTTCGGATCCCGAACCCGAACATTTCCGGGATGTTCGGCCGAACTTCTCGAACCCGAACATCCAGGTGTTCGCTCAACTCTACTCTGAATCTGTCAGAGAGCTTATCTGTGAACTCCTGACAGCTGCTAAATACTCATTTAAAGGGGTCTTCCCATCTGGGACATTGATGGCATATCGCTAGGATATGCCACCAATGTCTGATAGATCTCACCTCTTGGACTCGCTCCTATCTTCAAAACAAGACCCCTAAGTTGAACAGAGATCAGCGGCGCATGCTCAGCCACCCTATGTTGACCGATATGGGAGTTAACTGAGTACTCGGCAGTGAATGGGAGGTAGCCGCACTTGCGCATTGCTCTCTACACTCACTGGTATGGGACCTCCGAAACTAGCAAGCGCTCTTGCTCATCTATTTTTGGAACTCCCATATCGCTGAATGGAGAGCACACTGAAGGAGTCCCGTTCTCTATATAGAAGAGGGTCCCAGGCATTGATGCCATAAATGTCCCAGATGGACCAACCCTTTTAAGACTACTTTCACACTGGTGGCAGCAGCGTCTGGCAGGCGGTTCGGCGGGGGGGACAGCCTGCCGGATCCGTGCTAATGCTAGCCCACCATGCCGCCAGAAGTCCGCTCCGGTCCCATTCACTATAATAGGGGCGAGCCGGAGGGCCGGTCGCAGCACGGCAAACATGCCAAGAGGCAGCTGGACAAAAACTACAGCATGCTGGGGTTTTTGTCCGGCCGCCTCTCGGCTTGTTTGCCGTGCTGCGGCCAGACCTCCGGACCGGCACTATTATAGTGAATGGGACCGGAGCGGACTTCCGGAAGCACGGTGGGCTAGCATTAGCACGGATCCGGCAGGCGCTGCCGCCAGTGTGAAAGTAGCCTAAGCCATATTTTTACCAGTTTGATAAGAAATGACTTATAATGATTGTTTATAAGCACCGAAAGCAAAGGTTGTAAAACAAAAATTATTGAAAATTTTAATAAAGTATAAATAAATATAATAAAAAAAATATATTTAGTCCGAATGAGTAAAATTCAGTGATAAAAATGCCCCTGCAGGTGTTCATTAATAGCCTTTAAATCCCCCATAGAGACATGAATTTAAAGGGGTTCTGCACTTTTATTTAACTGATGATCTATCCTCTGGATAGATCATCAGCTTCTGATCGGCGGGGGTCCGACACCCGGGACCCCCGCCGATCAGCTGTTTGAGAAGGCAGCGGCGCTCCAGCAGCGCCGCGGCCTTCTCACTGTTTACCGCCGGGCCGCCCGCCCACTGACGTCACGACTTGTATCAACTAGAGTGGGCGCGGCTAAGCTCCATTCACGTGAACAGAGCTTAGCCGCGCCCACTCTAGTTGATACAAGTCGTGACGTCAGTGGGCGGGCGGCCCTGCGGTAAACAGTGAGAAGGCCGCGGCGCTGCTGGAGCGCTGCTGCCTTCTCAAACAGCTGATCGGCGGGGGTCCCAGGTGTCGGACCCCCGCCGATCAGAAGCTGATGATCTATCCAGAGGATAGATCATCAGTTAAATGAAGGTGCAGAACCCCTTTAAATAATAACATTTTCTCCTGCAGCCACCACTAGGAGGAGCAGTGGAGCTTACTGCATTGTGTCTATACATTGGACTCAATTATAAAATTGTATGCAGTGAAGAATTGGATCATTTTAGTTTATGACCATGCAGGGGGGTTGGAGCTCTGTGTCAGAAAAGCAAAGCTCTAACTACTATGGAGATATATTAAATAATTAATCAGGACAGAATTTTAGATTTAAAATGACAAGATGAAAGGTTGAGAGATCCTGATGCTGGGGATAAAAAGGTTTTCTTGGGTCCCACCATGCACAGGTCTCAGGGGGAGTTTCTGAACTACTTCACATGATACTTTCTGCAGTGGCCATCATGGTCCAAACCTTGTAGTCTACGTGTCTGATTAAGGCCTCTTTCCCACGGGCGTGTGCGCCCCGTTGCCGCATTGTGGACCGCATTTGCGGATCTGCAATACACGGGCGCTGTTCCGTGGGCATTCCGCATAATGTATGCGGACCCATTAACTTCAATGGGTCCGCAAATCTGGAGATGCGGAACGGTGCGGAATGGAACCACGGAACGGTACTTCTGTTCCGAAAAAAGATAGAACATGTCCTATCTTTTTGCGGAACGGCCGGATCGTGGACCCATTCAAGTCAGTTCTGATCAGATTACTACAATTTATACATTTCCTGCCATATCAACAATAAAACCTGATGTTACTGCAACTCAATGTTGTCTCATTTGATGACTGTATGCAGTAAACTATTGGGCTCCCTCTAGTTGGGGAAGAATTTTATTCTTTGTATTTATGTCTTTACGGGGTATTTGTATAAAATAAATTATCTAGCACAAAATTTTGTATCTACATAGGTCAAAAAGTGTTTAAAGATGGACATTTAATTTAAAGGATATGGACAATTTTGGGGTTAATTTTTATTTATTGTACTGCACTTCTTTTCAGACTAAAATGCATTTTTCTAATTGGTTTGTAGTATAGTGGTAAAAAATCAGATTTTTTTTCTAAAATGGCTGCTACACTTGCTACAAAGTAATAAGTAAGAAGCCCGGGAATGTGATATGACCCGTAATGCTGTGCAGCTAGCCAATCAGCAGATAGCCATCGCCTGTGATGTCACAGCCCTATAAAAAGCCAATCCCGTGCGGTCTCTGACATTTCACTGTGAGCTGAGCTTAGAGAGACGTCACAAACTCTCATGTGCTGGGGACAGTGTTGCTGAAAGCTTTTAATTGTAGAATATTGGATAGGGAGAGTGTAGGGAGAGTTTTTAGACACTGGAGGGAGAGGATAGAAAGACTGCAGGGACAGTGAAGGTTGAGAGTAATCGATGTGTGCATCTTGTTCACCTGCTGCCACAATCCCAGTGAATCTCTTAGTTTATGTAAAGAGTTACTGAGCCGCAGTATTAAAGGGTGGTCTAATATATCGTTGTTTGCATCTTGTTGAACGGTTGACATATTCACAGTTAATCTTTTATTTTATATATAGAATTACGGTCGCAGTATTAAAGGGTGGTCTAATATATCGTCGTTTGCATCTTGTTGAACGGTTGACATATTCACAGTTAATCTTTTATTTTATATATAGAATTACGGTCGCAGTATTAAAGGGTGGTCTAATATATCGTCGTTTGCATCTTGTTGAACGGTTGACATATTCACAGTTAATCTTTTATTTTATATATAGAATTACGGTCGCAGTATTAAAGGGTGGTCTAATATATTGCTGAGTGCATCTTGTACAACTGCTGCGACATTCATAGTTAATCCGTTACATTACTGGTACAGTTACTGTACACTATGGAATCCGTTACATTACTGGTACAGTTACTGTACACTATCACCAACAGACAGTTGCCTGGGCCCTCCAAAGGAACCGCTGCATCTCCCACCGGCCCGCACCCCCTCTCCACCAGTCAGGGCTCATTAATGTCAGCAGAAGGAAGTTGTTGTTCCATCCCATGGACTTCAATGTTATCTATTGCTCCTGATGCTCCTCCTCCTAATGTCAATTTACCATGTCTGTTATTGGAAAATAGGGAAAAAAATTGTTTGTGGGGTTAAATTGAAAAAAGAAAAAATACTATTCCGCCAAGGTTTTGGGGGTTTTGACATTATGGTGTTCACTGTGCGTGGAAAATAAAGTCCTTATTCTGAGGCTCAATACGAATACGGCAATACCTAACTTGATTTTTATTTTTTTATTTACTACTTTAAAAAATCCAAATTTTCTTTCCATCAGAATTTTCTGACAGTCATAACCTTTTTATATTTTGGTCTACAGAGTTGTATGTGGGCTTGTTTTTTGGAGGATGGAATTTAGATTTTATTGGTACCATTTTTGTGGTATGTACGACTTTTTGATCACTGTTATAAAAATTTTTGGGGTGGACGTAATTGACAAAAAACAGCAAATCGTGTATTTAATTTATTTTTCCATTACGGAGATCAGCGCACATTAAATTTTTATTAATATTTTTTTAGTTCAGACATTTGCGAATGAGGCAATACCTAATATGTTTTTTTTGTTTATATATTTTAATATGTAAAATTGGGAAAGGGGTGTTATTTAAACTTTTATTTTTATTTTTTTAATTTTACAGTGAAAACCTTTAACCTTCTTAGGGGGCTAGAACCTGGGATCTTTTGATCCCTTGTCCTATTTACCCTAATCGCCATTCCCCGTCATTGCGGCCAGGTGTCCGCTGTATAATACAGCCAGCACCGGTGCTTATGGAGCGGGTTCAATGCAGCAGCCCGCTCCATACATTCCCCACTATGTCTGCCATCTTCCCCACTATGTCATGGGACCGCTACTGCTTCTGCTGCCACCGTCCCCACTCTGTCATGGGGCAACTTTTGTCACATTTACTGCCACTACTGTCATGGGGCCACTATTTGAATCTAGGGGCACCGCATGGCTTAAGTCCATGGCAATAATTTAGACCTGAAGCTAACATTGACCTGTAATACTGAAGCGCCCATTACACCTAGAGGCTTTGCTCTCTCTGCAACTGCAGTGCTCTGTCCACTTTTATTGACAGGGCCAGACGGTGAAAACATCATCTCTAGTGTTGATTTAGCACCAAAGTGCTCGGGTGCTGGAGTAGAACACGTTGGGATGCTCGGGTGCTCGGCAGAACACCTGAGTACAATGGAAGTCAATGGGAGAACCCGAGCATTAAACCAGGTACCCCCTGCTCTGAAGAGGGGAGGGTGTCTGGTTCATAGGAAAAGGTCAGAAATTGATGGAAACACCACTGAAATGGTTCGGGAACAGCATGGGGAGGATGTCTGGATGCATCTTGACCTCCCAGGTCGTACTGAGTAGTACGCCACTTTTACAGACTGACAATAATACGTACCAAACCGAAGATAAAATTGATTTTAGAGGAAAAATTGTTAGGAAACATTCTTTCCTGTATATTTACTTGTATATAAAGTACAAGTGCTGCCAAAAATTACAAGGAAGAGGCACTCCGATACAACCTGTATATCACATAAAGGAGGGCATCATACACACCCTTGAAAAATTATGATTAATGACCTGCTGGTGACTCTCAAAAACATTAGGAGCAGGGGCCAGCTGGTGACCCTCTAAAACATAAGGGGCGAGGGCCTACTGCTGATCTGACCATCTAAAACATTAGGGGTGAGGGTCTGCTGCTGATCTGACCATCTAAAAAATCAGGGGTGAGGGTCTGCTGCTGAGCTGACCATCTAAAACATTAGGGGCGAGGGCCTGCTGCTGATCTGACCCTCTGAAACATTAAGGGTGAGGGCAGCCTAATAAGCATGTTGATATGATGGGGGAGGAGGACAAGAAAAGGAAGATTGAACAACATACCATTTTTTGTGGTGGAGGGGTGCATGGGAATACAGTGTATTCAATACACCATAAAAGCCACATGTTCAGCCGCTTTCCTCTGGTGGAGTAGAGAAGTCAGGGACAATCCAGAACTTGTTCATTTTGATGAGTGCCACCCTAATTTAAAACGTAGCCTTTAATACCAAAATGAAAAAAATAAATAATATATCAAAACAAATATGAAAAAATAGATATGGGGATAAATATTCCACAATACAGGATATGATAGTACTATAGGCAAGGTTGCGGTGATAAAGATAGGGGGCGTTTTATTATACAGACCCACCATGTTACGCAGACAGTATGCTGCAGCGGCCCACTGATGCTACCGAACAACAGCCATACTGGCTGATTATCTTTCCCAGCACTTCTGGTTGAACATATGGGGCACGCAAGTATCTTCTACTCTGGCAAAAATTAACTAAAGAGTATCTATTTTGCACCTCATGTGAGGACGTATATTATTTATCCGCACTTGAGTGGGAGGGGGGTATCTGGTTGATTGGCCCAACTTCACCATTGTAGTCTATTTGTTAATGAAAATTAATGTTTCATGACTAACTGGTGTTGCAAAGAAATCGCTAGACACTAGTTCGGATTAATAAAATGAAAAACTGTTTGGATGTTTATTTAAATACTGCATAACCTTCCTGCAGAAGTGGTAGCTGCAAATACAGTGAAGGAGTTTAAGCATGCATGGGATAGGCATAAGGCCATCCTTCATATAAGATAGGGCCAGGGGCTATCCATAGTATTCAGTATATTGGGCAGACTAGATGGGCCAAATGGTTCTTATCTGCCGACACATTCTATGTTTCTATGTGTGTCCCCTGATGACCCGATGTAATGTATTGGGCGAAACACGTTGGAATGGGCTACATACCGTAGAGTGAGAATCAGGGAAAGGCCCCTATCTCTATCACCACAACCTTGCCTATAGTACTATCATATCCCGTATTGTGGAATATTTATCACTATATTTATTTTTTCATATTTGTTTTGATATATTATTTCTTTTTTTCATTTTGGTATTAATATTTTTGTTTTGGGTAATTTTAGTGCTTATAATGAAGGCTATGTTTTAAATTAGGGTGGTACTCTGTGAATAGTCTATTTGGAGTCATACCACCTGAGTATATCTACCCTCTGACGGGTTACTGCCTTAGCTGTGATTCCCTCATTTTGATAAGAGTCGACCTATCAGTATTTTCAGTTGACAGGCGGATGCGCTTATCAGTTATTATGCCCCCAGCAGCACTAAATACCCGCTTAGACAAAAAGCTGGCGACAGGGCAGCACCTCCAAGACGTAGAGCGCCAGTTTGTGCCACGTGTCCAACTTAGACACCCAATAGTTGTAAGGCACAGAGGAATCATTGAGTATGCTGACACGGTCTGCTACGTACTCCTTCACAGTCTTCTAAAACTTTTCTCTCTGTGACACTAGGCCACGCATCAGGGTGAGGTTGCTGGCGGGGTGTCATGAAACTGTCCCAGGCCTTGGAGAGTTGCCTTGCCTCTGTTGGAACTGCGGTGTGTTCCCCTTGTCTCCCCTCCTCGGTTGCCCAAGGAACTACGTACTCTGCTGCCAGCATTGTCAGCTGGAAATTTTTGGAGCAATTTTTCCTCAAGGACCTTCTGGTATTGCACCATTTTGCTAGTCATCTTCACCACAGGAATGAGAGATGAGAAGTTCTCTTTGTAGCGGGGGGTCGTGAAGGGTGAACAACCAGTAATCGTGTTGGCCAAAATGCGTATAATGCGAGGGTCACGGTAAAAGCAGCATAACATAAAGTCAGCCATGTGTGCCAGAGTCCCAACAGACAAGACTTCGCTGTCATCATCAGGAGGATGACTCAATCTCCTCATCCTCTTCCTCCTCTTCTGCCCATCCATGCTGAATAGATGGAATAAACCTGCTATGGGTACTATCCTCTGTAGCAGAGACAACCGTCTCCTGCTCCTCCTCATCATCATCCAATTCACACTGAGAAGACAAACGAAGGGTGGTCTGGCTATCACCCTGTGTAATGTCTTCCCTCATTTACCCCTCTTCCACATGCAAAGCATCCGCCTTCATTGTGAGCAGCGAGCGTTTCAGTAGACACAGAAGCGGGATGGTTACGCTGATAATAGCGGCATTGCCGCTTACCATCTGTGTTGATTCCTCAAAGTTGCGTAAAACCTCACAGAGGTCAGACATCCATGCCCACTCGTCGCTTGTGAAGAGCGGAAGCTGACTGGAAAGGTGACGACCATGTTGCAGCTGGTATTCTACTACTGCCCTCTGCTGCTCACAAAGCCTGGCCAATATGTGTAATGTGGAGTTACAGCGCGTGCTCACGTCACACAACAGTAAGTGATCTGGCAATTGCAAGCCGGCGGCAGCTGTAGATGACTTTCGGAAATCGGCACACACGCGGTGCACCTTCACCAGTAGCTCAGGAAAATTGGGGTAGGTTTTGAGAAACCGCTGAACCACTAAGTTGATCACGTGGGCTAGGCATGGTAGGTGTGTGATGTTGCCGAGCTCCAAAGCCGCCACCAAACTACAGCCATTATCAGACACAACCATACCTGGTTCTAGGTTGAGTGGCGAGAGCCACAGCTCAGTCTGGTCCCTTATACCCTGCCACAGTTCTGCAGCGCTGAGCTGTTTGTCACCTAAACATATTAGTATAAGCACGGCCTGTTGCCACTTCCCCACTGCAGTGCTCCACTGCTTCCAGCTATTGACTGATGGCTGACTGGTGCTGCAAGAAGAGAATTCAGAGGTGGAAGTGGAGGAGGAGAAGGGGGGGTTGCAGCCACTAATATAGGTGGTGGCGGAAATCCTGATGGAAGTAGGGCCCGCAATCCTTGGCGTCTGTAGCACCTGTGCAATCCCAGGGTACGACTCGCCCCCGGCCTCCACAACGTTCACCTAGTGTGCCGTCAGGGAAATGTAGCGTCCCTGGCCACAAGCACTTGTCCATGTGTCAGTCGTTAAGTGGACCTTCCCAATAACTGCATTGGTCAGGGCACGGGTGATGTTACTGGACACATGCTGGTGTAAGGAGGGGACGGCACACCGAGAAATATAGTGGCGCCTGGGGACTGAGTAACGAGGGACTGCCACCGCCATTAGTCTGCGGAAAGCCTCGGTGTCCACAAGCCTAAATGGCAACATTTCCATGACTAGCAATTTGGAAAGGTGCGCATTTAGTGCTATGGCCTTTGGGTGGGTGGCTGGGTATTTGCACTTTTCTTCAAAGGCCTGGGGTATGGACATCTGTACGCTGCGCTGGGGCACAGAAGTGAATCTGCAAGCTGATGGTGCTTGCGAAGGGTGGGAGGCATCCGGGCCTGTGTCTTGGACAGGGGATTGGCCAGCACGTTACACAGGGGAAGAGGAGGCAGTGGTGTGACCCGCAGACACTGGTTGTGGACCCAGGCGTTCGGCCCACCTATTAGGGTGCTTTGATGCCATGTGGCGGATCATGCTGGTGGTGGTGAGGTTGCTAGTGTTCACGCCCCTGCTCATTTTGGTATGGCACAGGTTGCAAATGACAATTCTTTTATCGTCCGCACTTTCCTCAAAAAAGCGCCAGACTGTGGAACACCTACCCCTTGGCAAGGGAGATTGCCGCAAGGGGGTGCTCTGGGGAACAGTTGCAGGCCTGTTTGGTGTGACCCACCTTCTTCCTTTTGCCACCCCACTGCCTCTTCCAGCCTGTTGCAGTGCTGCGGATCCCTCCCCCTCTGTACTGCTGTCCTCCCTCTGCTTGCCACCTTCCCAGGTTGGGTCAGTGATTTCATCGTCCACCACCTCCTCTTCCACTTCCTCACTCTGGTCATCCTCCTGACTTGTTGACCTAACAGGAACCCCACTTATTGACAACTGTGTCTCATCATCATCATCCACCTCGTGAAACACTAATTGCCGTTCCCTACCATCATCTTTTTCTGACTGTGGATGCTGGAGAGTTTGGGAATCAGTGCACAAGATATCCTCATGTCCCTCTTTAAGCGTGCTTGGTAAGAGGGCTAAATCAAGGAATGGCGAAAAGAGCTCCTCGGAATATCCGAGTGTGGGATCACTTGTTTGCCAAGACTCTCTATGGTGGGAGGAAGGAGGATCAGAGTGAGGATTCTGTTGACCAGACTCTTGGCTACCTAGACTGGACTTTGTGGAAGACAGGGTGGTGCTTAACCGACTGGAAGCATTTTCTGCTGCAATCCAACCGACCATCTGGTCGCACTGGTGTGACTTTGAGAGTGGTGTCCTGCTTTGCCCTGCAAACTGGGACATGAAGCTAGGTACCGTGGATGAGTGTGTTTCTTGTGCTCTGGCAGCAGGCATAGTTTCACCGCGCACAAGGGCTTCGGCCTCTGCGTGCACCATCAGCAGCACGGACACTTCCCCATCCCTTACTGCTCGCCTTCAGCATATTAAATGGTATATATGCTTGCAAGTATGTCACACGTACACTAGTGCAGGTTTTGTAAGTGCATGCGCAAATAAATTAAACTGAATGTCACAGATATTTAGGATGCGCTAACGTTATACAGGAGACGTAGCGCAGGTAATGTCGCTGTCACCAGCGGCGAAAAAATTACTCTGAATGTCAATGATAGTTTGGATGCGCTAACGTTATACTGGAGATGTAGTGCAGGTAATGTCGCTGTCACCAGCGGCCAAACAATTGCGCAGAATTTCACAGAGCAAATGTAACACAACAGATATAGCAGAGATTGTGTCACTGTCAGCAGCGGTCAAACAGTTGCATGCAATTTAGCACAGGTTGCGCTAATAATATATATGGCAGCCAGATAAAACAACAGTCCTTAAAAGGACTTTTGGGTCTCTAACACCTGTAAAACCTGCCTAACAAACAAACCAATTCCTGTCCCTACACTATCTGTCCCTTCTGCTGTAGCTCTCCCTGACTAAGACTGAGCCAATATAGCACCTGATGACGCGTTCCGGCCAGCCAATCACTGTATTGCCAGTAGCCAACGTTTATCGGCTGCGCTCGAGCACACGCAGTGTTCGGCCGAGTAAAAAAGTGTTCGGCCGAGCATGTTCGCCCAACACTAGTCATCACGTCTGGCCTTTTCAATCAAAGTGGATTGTTCCATAGGTACAAGTCTGCTGACAGATGCCCTTTATGCCTAAGCTAAGGGGCCATCTCTCCACAGTGGGTAATCCTGAATGTAAACTCTTAAATTTTACATTTAATATGTTCTTATTTATGCAATCTGAGAAACTATAACAGGGAAATAATGTAAAAAAAAAAAAAAAAGGAAGAAAACACTTTTAATTTAACGGATAAAGGAATAAAACTTTTACTAGTTTACTTCCTTTCTTGAGAAAACTTTTACACTGAACAGGTTACTTTGCATGGTCTCACATGACAATCCTCACCTAGACTCGAGACACATAATACACAGTATTGTTTCATAGACAAACAGCGCAGCTCACTTCAGGATTGCACTCCTGACGTCACGCCACCAATACCTGAATTAAAACCTTACGAACACTGGCAAGAGATAGCTGAAACCTGATGACACGACTTAGAAGGCCCAGCTTTGTCTTCTATTGTCTTGAGCCTCAGATACACATAGTTTTGCTGATCTCTGCAGATCAGGTCAACGTAAAAGAGTTAGAGAAAATTACTTATTTCTAATTTGTCATTTAAACGTCAAGCCTTGACTGAAATGCCAACATTTCCCCTCCGTCTGTGGATTAGAAGGACTTTCACAAACTTCTGCTAAATGGTAAATTGATCGCTCGCTGGTTTCACTTCCAATAATTTAATATCGTGAGAAAGGAGGCACAGCTCGTAGCAGTGGCTGCTGACAATGGGACTAATTTATCTAGAAGGCAGTCTGGATTTACAAGGGTTTTGATTAGGAATACGTTTAGAAGGGAGTGACCTGGGAAGAAAATTGTACTGATGGCAAATCTGAGCCAAAGCAAACAGGCTGTCATGAATTAACTCTACGGGACAAGAGGTTTCGGATTTTAGTCCTCCCTCCTCCCCAACCAGAAGCTGCCCCTATAACCTCTGGATTTATCTTTTTTTCTTTACTTCCCTGCTGTCCCTTCTGCATGCTTTAATTAACACTTGATTCTCTTTTAAAGGGGTTAGCCCACAAAGGAAAACGTTTTTCTTTACTCCCTTTTTGTGGGTGGACAGCAGCTCATCAAGCATCTTCATCTCCCAGCTCTTGTTAAGCCCTTCCTCCCAGGCCTAGACAATATATAGCTCCAGAGATACATATGTAATGCCCCCACAATGTCCTTCTCCACTGTCTAGAGAAAGATATAGCTATATACTTCTATGTATTTAGAAGAAGGGATGGAAGAATGAAAGGTCTATGGGCTGCTTCCCCTGCTTCTCTATGAGATCACTATGCCAGCACTGAGAGGAGGAAGAGAACAGGGAAGCTAAGGACTGTGTTAGATTAAAGGATCGGGCAGACGATTGTCAGAAGGGAAACGTTCCTTCCCGGCAATCGCCTGCTCATCAGTGAAGGAGACCGCTGCTATTACATGCGATGATTGCTAATGCCATCGCTCATCGCCATGCTGGCTTGTTGTTTGCCGGCAGTAGATCGTGATTAGACAGCACAATCTGCGCGCGGCAAATGATGATTTATAAGCATGCTTAAAAATTCCAACGCCCGATGAACGAGTAATATGGTAATCGGTTGCAATATTACACTGCCGCATCATTACTATGAACCCTTGTTAGCGATTAGCTGGCTGACTATCGGGCAGTGTACTGCATGCTTAAAGGGGTTTTGTCATGGATGCGGTGTGCGTGGAAAACTCTACACCAAGCACAGGAGGAAAGAGGACAGGAACTAGGTCTGGAAACTAGGGTAAAGGAGAAGCTCACCTCCTAAAACAACCCTAATCCAAGTCCTGACTAACTATCAGTATGAACTGACCTCGATGGTAGGAAAGTTCATACACAGGAACCTAGAGCCCTAACACACCCTGTAGGACCCTGGTATAGTGACAGGACTTGATACAACCTATTCCTCCACCAGAAGGATGAACAGGAGTCTCCCTCAGGCCTAGATTCAAAAGACAGGGAAATACAACAAACATAAAACAAATAGGGAAGACAACACTTAACTTCACATGGAGCAAAGGCAGCGCCAGGAGCTTAACCGAGATTCAACAACCAGCTAGCCTAGAGTCCAGAAACTGAAGCTATAAACCGCACCCCGAAAAGGGGTAAGCAGTAATAAATAGGGGAAGTTAAATGACCAAACCATCAACACCTGCCAGAGGTGTGGTCATAACCAAAACAACACAGACACAAATGATCCACAAGGAACCATTCACATTAACCCACGTGTTGCCAGTCTCCCTGATCTCCTGGCACCTGTCAATGGAGTGTCCATGACAGGTTTATTATGTAGTGAAAGTTAATACAAGGCACTTACTATTACTAATGTATTGTGATCGTCCATATTGCCTCCTTTGCTGGCTGGATTCACTTTTCCATCACATTGTACACTGCTCGTTTCCATGGTTATGACCACCCTGCAATACACCAGCACAGGCCTCTGTGGTGGCTAAGACCACAGGAGCACACATAAGTTGGTACTTTTTCCTATAGTGAGCAAGCATGTCCACGCCGCTGGATTGCAGGGTGGTTGCAACTATGGAAACGAGCAGCGTACAATGTGATGGAAAAATGAATCCAGCCAGGAACGGAAGCAATATGTACAATCACAATACATTAGTAAGTGCCTTGTATTAACGTTCTCTAAATGATAAATGCCATTTGCTGAAGTAAGACAACCCCTTTAATGCAGGGCCGGTGCAAGGATTTTTGCCAACACAAGCAAAGCTACATTTTGACGCCCCCCCCATCGAAGCTCACCTGGCCCTGGTCCCGTCAGTCTGCAGCAGCTGGCTTCTCCTCTGTGAGGTCCTGGTATCTTCTCTCTGCTTCAGACAATCGCTGGTTTGAGGACCGTATTTTTTGCCCTCTAAGATGCACCGGCCCATAAGACGCACCTAGGTTTTAGAGGAGGGTAATAAGAAATAAATATTTTCCATTGCACCTCAGGTCAGACCAGCAATCAGACCCCCATTGTTAATCAGACCTCAGATCAGCCCCCCAATGCCTTAGATCAGCCCCCCATGTCAGCCATAAGCCCCCCATGTCAGCCATCATGCTCCCATGTCAGCCATCATGCCCCCATGTCAGCCATCATGGCCACCATCAATAATGCCCCCCCCATGTCAGCCATCAGCGCAAATAAAATAAAATAACTTACCTCTCCTGCTCCTGGACGCCGCCGCTCCTCACCACCAGCGCTCTCTCTCTCTTCTTTCTGGTTCTCGACTGTCAGCTGTATAGGCTGTGCACAGTAAGGTCACATGGTGCGCAGCCCTTTACAGCAGACAGCCGAGCGGAGGACCAGGAAGCGGTGAGTACAGATCCTTCACCACTTCCTGATCCTCCAGTACTAATGAAGCACTTCCAAAATGGAAGCGCTTCATTAGTATTCGCCCCATAAGACCCAGAGGCGAAAAATACAGGGTATTTAAAAAATATATATATAATAAAGTTAATTTTTTCCGCCCCCCCCCCCCCCAGCTCTGCGCCCTAAGGCAGCCGCTTGGTCTGCCTTATTATAGCACCGACTCTGCTTTAATGGACCACCAGTAAATGCAGGAGAAGGTGGACCAGAAGGATAAACAGCAGGGGGCGCTACCAGAGAGAACAATGTAATGTACATAAATAAACATATGGAGGGGAACTTATCAGAGACCAAACAGGACAGAAGGGTTTTCTGCCTAAACCCCTTTCAATGACCCTTGGACCATTTTTCGAATCCCTCATTTGCAAAAAATTTCCTTTAGAGGGTAGAGTCCTGATCAAGTTTTCACCTCCAATAGAAAAGGAGATAATCCCAACTAAGACTGGGCCTCCTCTACCCTGGGCCCCATAGTAGTCACATGGTCTGCCGCTATGGTAGTTACGCCCCTGGCTGTGTCCTATGGGTAACACATCTCCAGAGGAGCATCACTCATGAAGACCTTACCTGAGGGTATACTGTACCCTGACAACAGGGAGGCAGACTTTTTGTAGATGTAATGTCCATCCCTGCACTTTCCGATCATATTAACACTATGCACCTCCAGGTATCTGTAGTCAACGGAGGTGACACATGCAGATCTTCATGCGTCACTCATGAGAACAGAGGAGCGTGGTGACATGTGGCGAGAACTAGCAGCCCAGCTAATGTCCGGCAGCTGCACACAAAGTACATGTCATCAGTAAGATCTAACAGGTTATTTATGGCTCATCCCATTAAAAAAAAAACATCACATCAAAACTGATTGGCACTAAGGCTAGGTTCACATCACGTTTTATGCCTCCGTTTGATGTATACGTTAGAATAAAAAGGATACAAAAACGCAGTACGCCATGTTGTATCCTGCACAGTCCGGTAAAAAAAAAATGTATACCATATTTTTTACTTTATAAAACACACCTGATGATAAGACGCACCCCAGGTTTCAGAGGAGAAAAATAAGAAAAAAAAACTCATATCAGACCCCCATAAATATCAGGACATCGGAATAGACCCCCATATCAGTACATCACTTCAGAATCCTATAGCAGGACATCACATCAGACCTCATATCAGCCCTCAATGTCAGACTCCTATCAGACCTCAATGTCAGACCACCATCAGACCTTATATCACCCCTCAATGTCAGAATCCCATCCGACCTTATATCAGCCCGCATTGTCAGACCCCGTCAGACCTTATATCAGCCCACAATGTCAGACCCCCATCATACCTTTTATCATCCCACAATGTCAGACCCCCATCAGACCTTATATCAGCCCTTTATTTCAGACCCCGATCAGACCGGAGATCAGCCCTCAATGTCAGACCCCATCAGACCGGAGATCAGCCCTTTATGTCAGACTCCTATCAGACCGGAGATCAGCCCTCAATGTCAGACCCCCACCAGACCTTATATCAGCCCTTTATGTCAGACTCCTATCAGACCTCAGATCAGCCTCCAATGTCAGACCCCCCAATTAGAGTTCCTTGCTAGAACACCATTAGACCTCAGATCAGATTTAAAAAAGAAACTCCTCTTACCTCTCCGCATCCAGAACTCACGCTCCCCTATGTTCTACGGCCCACACTGCACTGTTACCTGACTGCGTGTAGCGTCAGGTCATAGCGTGTGCACTATGTCCTGACGCTGTACGCGGTCAGGACAGTGCAGCACCGGCCCCAGGAAGGAAGACCAGAGGCCCCCCGCTCCCGGCATCTAATGCATACTAGTGAGCGTTTCCATAATGGAAGCGCACACTAGTATTCGCTTTATTAGACGCACGGCCATTTCCTCCCCACTTGTCCTCCCCAGTTTTTTTTTTTTTTTTTAAGTCAAACTATGGTGAACGGATGCCACTGTATAGCATCAGTCTGAGGCATCCATTTAACATGTATGTTTTTTGTATCCCTTAAATGGATTGGAAAAACATATGAACCCAGCCTATATGTGATTCCAAATAGAATTGTCTTCTGCTGGACATCTTTTTTTGGCAAAGTTGGTGTATTTAATCACCATCCCAAACCTGCTTGAGAACACCCACTTCTGCGTGGGATTTAAATAAACCTCTTCCATTTTCAAACTGGGACAAATTTGCTGGGATTGTCTCTAAAAACTGGGGACAATCCTGGCAAATTTGGGACTGTTGGCAACTATGTACATGGGGCCTATTACAGTGTAAAAGTCTGGGCGTATTGAAAGAACTTTTGGTGATCTGGAGGGCCAGCCCTACCCTGAATCGTAAGATGGCAGTACTGGAATTTGGGCATCTCCAAATCGTATATATGGCATAGTATGTTCACTTTTTCTGAAGGAGTCTGGGGAGATCTCCTGGGAACTGTTGTTTCCTCACCAGAGTTTTCTTCAATACTTTTATTACTATTATTTTATTACTATTTCTATTATTATTACTAGGGTTGAGCGATTCGCGAATCAGGTTCGGATAGAGCAATCCGGTTCGGATAGAGCAATCCGAACCCGATTCGCTCAAGCCTAATTATTATCACCAACACCCCCTAAGCTTGGGCTCACGTTTTATTTTAAAGGGCACTAGCGCTGCAGCTATTTTGCGTTAGTGATCTGTGACACCCCCACAATCAGTAAGTAATGACATCTCCTAAGGATACACACACAGGTGGGATACACTTACCAGCACTGCAGTTAGGCATGTAAACCCTGCCCAAGGAACACCCCCCAAACCCAACTGTGAATGTCCACCATTAGGCAGGACTTACATAGGCCCCACATATTCTCATCTTGGGAGAACATAAATTTCCAGGACTGTCTGTGAAAATTAGAGCACCCCCTCCGAACAGCAGTTTGAAGAGGTTGCAGCACTCGGATTAGTGATGCAGCCTCTTTTTATTATACCAAGCACAGCGCCATACATTGTATAGTGGCTGTGCTTGGTATTGCAGCTCAATCCCATTCACTTGAATGGGACTGAGCTGTACAAAGACCACGTGACTAACGTATGTGACGTTACAAGCCGAGGAAGAGACCGCAGTGCCAGGAAATTCTGGCAACAAGAATCAGAACTCTTCTATCTATTTCTGTCATCACATTTATTGCGTTATTTGCTCAGTGACTGGATGTGAGCCACCAAACAACAAAGGTTGTGTTTACTGTCAATGTCTCTTGTGATCTAGAGTTACAGGTTATTAATGATTAGCCCTATGTTTACTACGCAGTAAGGATTAGCGAATCAATTCTACCAGTTCGGAATTCATCCCAAATTCCACAAAAGGTTTGGAATCGATTGAATGGGTGAATAAGAGAGACTAGTATGCTACTCTGGGTTTCTGGGCAATATATATGTGTTGTCTGGGGAGTTACTCTTTCTTATTACAGAGAGCGCCTAGTTTGTGAGGCCAGGCAATGCATATCTGGGTTCCTGGGAAAGACCTTCAAATTAGCTTACCAAAGCCTATCTGATGCCAGCATATGTAAGATGCGCTAATTTTCTGATATTTTTCCTTGAAACCCAAAAGAGCATTTACTGGCTTACGATATACCTCATGCATACTCGGCGTCCTCCAAAAGAAGAAATAGTACCCCAACCAAGGGCTCTCAGGCAACCAAGCAAATCTCCTTTGCTTGGCTCTTCTAAAGGGTAGTTACCCAGAAAGAGCTGGGTTCCTAGTATGAGACACTTTTGAAAAGTACTCTAGCTTGCACGTACCCAAATTGAACTTTTTCAACAATTCGGTGAATAAGACCCGAAACAAATTTAAAGAAACTCACTCAGGTCCTAAGCACAGGCTATTACTCCGAACATAGAGGCTGTCTCCAAGGTTTCCTATATTTGTGAACTGTAAAATCTGACTAACAAACAGAGATCCAGCATCGAAGGAGTCGCTTACGAGAGATTAGCAAATAGATTAGTAAGAATCGATTCGTTCACCAGAATTTTTCACCTGTGAAGAATTGTCCCTGCTGCTAAAGAATCTCCCCCCACCTACTTGATGGACAAGCATGGACATCTCACCCGGCCCTGACAACCTTGTGCCTCCGCTTTGAGTAGTGGCGCAGGAGCAGAGGCTCTGGAGCAGTGACTGTTCATGTGCCACCACCTGTAAGTACCTGGACATACATGCCCAGAAAGTGAGGAGATTTAATCTTCCTGCGCCAGAAAAGTGGTCGGAAAAAATCTGGTGGTTTGCAACTTTTAGACAATTTTGTCCGCCATTTCTGTACTTCCCTCGCCACTTTCTCAAAATTGGGTGTGGAGAGGCTGGGCCCAGCGGGTTTGACAGAATTACCTTGTTTCAGGCGCAAATGAAGAAAGAAATCTCACAAAGACACGCAGCTATGGTTAGGGAACAGGATCTCCTGTTTTCTCCATGTGTAGTCTATGGAAGACATTATAGCAGCTAGCAAGCTGAGGGAGACCTGTGACTTTATGGATGGAGTCCAAAGAAGGGAACACTGTTAAAAAATGCAGGGTACAGAAATTGTGCTATTACACACATGTTGGATTCTGAAAACGTAGGTACACTTTATGCCGAAGGAAAGTGTAAGGGATGCAACCTCTGACGTTCATCAGGAGACTGTTCTTTCTTTGTGCATCTTCTCCGACTAGAACTGCTGGTGACGACGGCATAAATGTGACAAGAACTTTTGCCACAAAGTTAAGTTACTGGATATTTATGAGTAACGTCCACTACTGCCATTCAGTTTTCAATAAGTTGCCACTAGTGGCTGGTCGGTCCCTATGGAACAAGTTTTCCATTGAACATGAGGTACCTCCAGGCTATTAATGGTAGCAGTTTCCTACCGCTGGTGCAGAAGTCCCGGTTTATTCGCGCCAATGCAGGGTCATACAGTGGCAAGGTAGGTCTGATTACAGTGAGAATCGTGATCATGAGAATTGTGACGGAGCTCAGGCAGAGGTCAAATTTAAGATTCCCAAGCTTAGGTAGTGACAGACCTAAGGAGTTCTTCTTGATGGTTATACCTTCGTTTTTGATGACCTGCTATCAATAAAGATTCCCAGTGGTTTTAGCTGTTGCCGTCCACTGATTTGGCCGTGTTACAGGGTGAACTGACTCATCAGCATAAGGCCGTCATCTACAGATGTCCCACAAGGAGCTCCAGCTTAGTCTTGGCTGAAAAAGTGTATACCTCCTTAGAGAACATTTAGACATTGCGGTTGGGAACCACAGCAATTAGAGATAAGAGTACTGTATGCTGCTTTTACATGCAGCTCTCATCTGCAATGTGTGAATGTACCCTACAGCCCCATACCTCCTAACGCAGGAGGCTCTCTGCTTCTACTGACTGGACCTGCAATCTAGCAAATATCAGAAGCAAAGAGCTCTCTAATGGAGCTGAGCCATTCACCCCTTCTACTGAACGGAACTAAGTCCAGGAGGGCATGACGGACTTAAAGGGTTTGCAACATCTTGGACATTGAGGTACGGTACAGACCAAAAGTTTGGACACACCTTCTCATTCAAAGAGTTTTCTTTATTTTCATGACTATGAAAATAGTAGTCACACTGAAGGCATCAAAACTATGAATTAACACATGTGGAATTATATACATAACAAAAAAGTGTGAAACAACTGAAAATATGTCATATTCTAGGTTCTTCAAAGTAGCCACCTTTTGCTTTGATTACTGCTTTGCACACTCTTGGCATTCTCTTGATGAGCTTCAAGAGGTAGTCACCTGAAATGATTTTCACTTCACAGGTGTGCCCTGTCAGGTTTAATAAGTGGGATTTCTTGCCTTATAAATGGGGTTGGGACCATCAGTTGCGTTGTGGAGAAGTCAGGTGGATACACAGCTGATAGTCCTACTGAATAGACTGTTAGAATTTGTATTATGGCAAGACAAAAGCATTTATATTATGGCAAGAAAAATGAGTGGCCATCATTACTTTAAGAAATGAAGGTCAGCAGCAGACACATCTCTAGAACAACTGTTAAGAGGAGACTGTGTGAATCAAGCCTTCATGGTAGAATATCTGCTAGGAAACCACTGCTAAGGACAGGCAACAAGCAGAAGAGACTTGTTTGGGATAAAAAAACACAAGGAATGGACATTAGACCAGTGGAAATCTGTGCTTTGGTCTGATGAGTCTAAATTTGAGATCTTTGGTTCCAACCACTGTGTCTTTGTGCGATGCAGAAAAGGTGAACGGATGGACCACCGTGAAGCATGGAGGAGGAGGTGTGATGGTGTGGGGGAGCTTTGCTGGTGACACTGTTGGGGATTTATTCAAAATTGAAGGCATACTGAACCAGCATGGCTACCACAGCATCTTGCAGCGGCATGCTATTCCATCCGGTTTGCGTCATCATTTATTTTTCAACAGGACAATGGCCCCAAACAGACCTCCAGGCTGTGTAAGGGCTATTTGACCATGAAGGAGAGTGATGGGGTGTTGCACCAGATGACCTGGCTTCCACAGTCACCGGACCTGAACCAAATCGAGATGGTTTGGGGTGAGCTGGACCGCAGAGTGAAGGCAAAAGGGCCAACAAGTGCTAAGCATCTCTGGGAACTCCTTCAAGACTGTTGGAAGACCATTTCAGGTGACTACCTCTTGAAGCTCATCAAGAGAATGCCGAGAGTGTGCAAAGCAGTAATCAAAGCAAAAGGTGGCTACTTTGAAGAACCTAGAATATGACATATTTTCAGTTGTTTCACACTTTTTTGTTATGTATATAATTCCACATGTGTTAATTCATAGTTTTGATGCCTTCAGTGTGAAACTCTTTGAATGAGAAGGTGTGTCCAAACTTTTGGTCTGTACTGTATATCGCTAGGATATGCCCCCGATGTCTGATAGGTGCGGGCCCCACCTCTGGGACCTGCATCTATGCTTAGAATGGAGCCTGCAAAGTGCAGGAGGAGCTCTAACCTCTTCAAAGAGCACCTGTCAGCAGGATAAACCCTATGAAAGCAGACATACTTCATACTTCCATTGGTGCATTGAAGCAATAGACTGCATAAAGAATAACATTTGTTTTTCTTTGGAAAACTGCAACTTATTTTGACAAGTATTGGTTTAACCCCTTCTTGACATGACGTACTATTACGTCATGGAAGTCAGTGACTTCCCGCATCTTGACGTACTAGTACGTCATGGTGATCGGGCGGGCACATGACCTAACCCCTCAGGTGAACACCGTAAAAAAATAAAAATAAAACAGTGCCAAAAAAAAATTTTTGGGTCACCTTACATCCCAAAAATTGCAACACCAAGCGATCAAAAAGGCGTCTGCCCCACTGAAATAGTACCAATCAAACTGTCACTTCATCCCACAAAAAATTAGACCCTATCTAAGACAATCCGTCAAAAAATAGAAAAGCTATGGCTCTCAGACTATGGAGACACTAAAACATCATTTTTTATGGTTTCAAAAATGCTATTATTGTGTTGAACTCAAATAAATAAGAAAAAGTATACAACTTAGGTATCGCCACGTCCATAACAACAAGCTGTAAGTATAAAAATATCACATGACCTAACCCCTCAGGTGAACGCTGTAAAAATAAATAAAGACTGTGCCAAAATTGCCAATTTTTTGGTCACCTTGCCCCATAAAGTGTAATTTATTTATTTTATGCACTTATATAGCGCTACTATATTCTGTAGCGCTTTACAGACATTAGCATCAAGCTGTCCCCAATGGGGCTCACAATCTAAGGTCCCTATCAGTAGATAGGAGTGTGGGAGGAAACCGGAGAACCCGGAGGAAACCCACACAAACACGGGAGAACATAAAACTTCATAATAAATTATCAAAAAATCATATCTACCCAAAAATGGTACCAATAAAAACGTCAACTTTTCCTGCAAAAAACGAGTCATTGCACAAGACGATCAGAAGAAAAATAAAAAAAATAAGGCGTATAGAAAATGGAAATCACAGAAGAAATGCACCAAACGGATATGCCACTGACTATACTGGCTAGTCATAAATGCAGATATTAAAAGCTGAGACTTTTGCCAATATATTCCTGGCAGGAAGATATCGGAGCCCAACATGCACCACGTCACGGCTCTCAGCATGGCAAGGGGTCCTACCACTACGCTACCTATGGTGTAAACAAGGTCTGAAGGTGATGTAATCCAGCTCACAGCCAAGCTTCCACACAACCGCCTAGCAGGACAACTAGTGCAATGTGAACAAAGCCAGACTGTAAGCCACACCCATATCAGACTATGTAATGGAGGCTACCAGGTGCAAAGAGTGTTTGAATGCCAAGTGAAGGCACATACACTACATATAAAACAAGACAAAAACACAGAAATATAGTGGCAAATCTGGGGGAGCTGCTCAACCCCTAACACTGTAGCGTGTTTTTCATTGGGGGAGCAGCCCCACCGCATGTGGACCGCAGCAAACGACTATCCCCAGCAAAAAATATTTTGCATACGGTGGAGGATGTCGGCGCGGTCCACATGCACCACAAAGGCATCCTACACAAAACGGAGCATTGTGCGGATGAAGCCAGTATAGTCAGTGGCATATCCGTTTGGTGCATTTCTTCTGTGATTTATGATTATATTTTCATCCGCACAATGCTCCGTTTTGTGTAGGATGCCTTTGTGGTGCATGTGGACCGCGCCGACATCCTCCACCGTATGCAAAATATTTTTTTCTGGGGATAGTCGTTTGCTGCGGTCCACATGCGGTGGGACTGCTCCCCCAATGAAAAACACGCTACAGTGTTAGGGGTTGAGCAGCTCCCCCAGATTTGCCACTATATTTCTGTGTTTTTGTATAGAAAATGGAGACACAAAAACATAATTTTTTTCAAAAATGCTTTATTATGTAAAACTGAAACTAAGTAAAGTAGACAAATTTGATATCACTGCCTCCGTAAAAATAGCACATGATCTACCCTGTCAGATAAATGGTGCCAAAACAGCCATTTCTTTACCTTGCCTCACAAAAAACGCAATATAGAGCAATTAAAAATTATATATACCCCAAAATAGTACCAATAAAACTGGCACCTTATCCCCTAGTTTCCAAAATGGGGTCACTTTTTGGAGTTTCTACTGTAAGGGTGCATCAGGGGGGCTTCAAATGGGACATGGCATCTAAAAACCAGTCCAGCAAAATCTGCCTTCCAAAAACCATACGGCGCTCCTTTTCTTCCGCGACCTGCCGTGTGCCCTTACATCAGTTTATGACCACATGTGGGGTGTTTCTGTAAACCTCAGAATCAGGGTAATAATTAAAGGTGGGACGACGAATACGTCAAATCCACGAATCCCTCGAATCTTGTTGGATTCGAGGACTCGAATCCCGACCTCATTTACTAAATTCGAATCCGACTAATCCATGACAGCGGGGACGGTGCAGTCCCTGTATTCTAATGCACCGGCCCGCCCACTGTAGTATAATCTTATGATCTAACCTGCATTGTTAAGATATAATAATCCATCTGTATTACTTACATTACAACATTAAGTTCCGTAGCAGAGAGGAGGGAGGACGGGCGGATGTCGCGTCACTCACTACGTCACGTGCCTGCGTCACCCACTTTATGAATGAATAAGGCGGCACGGGCGCGTGACGCAGTCAGTGATGCGCCGCCCACCCATCCTCCCAGCATACCTCCTCTCTGCTACGGAACTTAATCTTGTAATGTAAGTAATACAGATGGATTATTATATCTTAACAATGCAGGTTAGATCATAAGATTATACTACAGTGGGCGGGGCCGGTGCATTAGAATACAGGGACTGCACCGGTCCCCGCTGTCATTCCTAATCCAGATGCCGGCCCCCAGCCCCTGTATTGGGGGTCATTCACACTGCAGGGACACTGTTATGGGGGGATCTGTGGATGGCACATAGCAGAGGATGCTATATATGTGTCATCCACAGATCCCCCATCACAGTGCCATCCACAGATCCCCCCATAACAGTGCCATCCAGAGATCCCCATCACAGTGCCATCCAGAGATCCCCCATAACAGTGCCATCCAGAGATCTCCCATCACAGTGCCATCCAGAGATCTCCCATCACAGTGCCATCCAGAGATCTCCCATCACAGTGCCATCCAGAGATCTCCCATCACAGTGCCATCCAGAGATCTCCCATCACAGTGCCATCCAGAGATCTCCCATCACAGTGCCATCCAGAGATCCCCCATCACAGTGCCATCCAGAGATCCCCCATCACAGTGCCATCCAGAGATCCCCCATCACAGTGCCATCCAGAGATCCCCCATCACAGTGCCATCCAGAGATCCCCCATCACAGTGCCATCCAGAGATCCCCCCATAACAGTGCCATCCAGAGATCCCCCATCACAGTGCCATCCAGAGATCCCCCATCACAGTGCCATCCAGAGATCCCCCATCACAGTGCCATCCAGAGATCCCCCCATAACAGTGCCATCCACATACCCCCCCCCCCCCATAAGTGTTTGGATCACTTTGTTTCTTACACCGTTCACACAATTCTTATGTACAGGATTCGAGATTCGAATGATTCTATAGATTTGGGAACCTTTTTGGATTCGGATTTAAACAAAATTGGATTCGTCCCACCTCTAGTAATAAACATTGAGTTTTGTTTGGCTTTTAACTCTCGATGTGTTAAAGAAAAATGAACTAAAATGGAAAATCTGCCAAAAAAAGTGAAATTTAGAAATGTCATCTCCATTTTCCTTTAATTCTTGTGGAACATCTAAAAGGTTAAGTTTGTAAAATCAGTTTTGAGTAACTTGAGGGGTGTAGTTTCTACAATGGGGCCATTTATGGGGGGGAGGGGGGTCCACTATGTAAGCCTCACAAAGTGACTTCAGAACTGAACTGGTCCTTAAAAAGTGGGTTTTGGAAATTTTCTTACAAATTTTAAGATTTGCTTCTAAACTTCTGAGCCTTGTAACGTCCTAAAAAAATAAAATGACATTTCCAAAATGATGCCAACATAAAGCAGACATATGGGGAATGTTAAGTAATACATATTTTATGAGGTATCACTTTCTGTTATAAAAGCAGAGAAATTAAAATTTTAAAAATTGCTTTTTTTAAATTTTTGATAAATTTGGGATTTTTTTATAAATAAAGGTGAAATATATTGACTTAAATTTATGACTATCATGAAGTACAATGTGTGACGAGAAAACAGTCTCAGAATGACTTCGATAAGTAAAAGCGTTCCAAAGTTATTACCACATAAAGTGACACATGTCAGATTTGGACAAAATGGCCTGGGCAGAAGGGCGAAAAGTGGTAGAAAGGGTTAATCAGCAGGAACAACCATGCCAGCGGATGTATCTGGTGTGATAGGGTTGATCCTGCTGACAGGTGCCCTTTATGGGGTGATTTACTTTATCTCATGGCAGGGCTGCCTATGATCACCTCCATCAGGGACAAGCTGCACTGCACTAAGGCTCTGTAGACTGCACCACTTCTAGGCTCTAGTAATTTTAGGTCACATTTTGGTTGCTATGGGCAACAAGTCCAGTTTCCATACGAAAGCCAGGACCTGTTGCCATGGTTATAGCTCTTATTTATGGCAGACCGCCCCCGGCCGCTCAGGTGTCATCGTCCCCGAGTGAGATAGTAACACGTCTCTTCTTCCCAGTGCACACAGAGCCGAGTCAAAATGAAGAACGCCAGCCGCTACTGCGCATGCTCAAAAGATCCCCCGAATCAGGCCAGAGCAGCAGAGCGCCGAAGCCTCCATAGCGTCTTGGCTGGAGTTGGTGTGCGCGCTCGGAGCGCAGATTGTACGGCCTTGCGGAGTTGCTGGCTGAGGCTGTAATCAGAGGAGCAGCCGGACCCTGTAGTGAGGCTGAGCGCTGCTGTGTACGGTAGGTACGTCACTGTGTGTACACTTACCTGGCAGAGGAGTCCATGGAGGTACAGGGCACAGCACTCATACACAGTTCATCTGTAAGTGTCTGCTCATCAGCTTCATCTCCCCCCATACTGACTGTAAGATACATGTATGTGATCAGAGGAACGTCCATTGTGTGTATATTCTGCAGTGTGCCATAGAAAAGTACCTACCGCTCCATATATGACTTGTACCATAAGATAAAAGACACCGTCATAGAAAAGCCTCTAAAGAAAATCAGGGGCATAGGGCGTTAGAGCGGCGCCTTATACATGGAGCCGTAATATGGCCAGGTGCATGACCCTTCATTACATCCCCTTTAAGGGTTCCTGTTGTGATGAGCGAACTTGTGTTTCAAGTTCGGCATACAAGGTTCGGGTTATATAAGAATTCCGTAATGGATTCCGCTACCACGGAACCCGTACGCCGAACTTGTTGCTGCATGGCCGAGAACCGCGCATCACAGACCACACACAGCTCTATCAATAATTGCAGCAATTTTGTTATGCGGTTTTTAGACCGTGAGGCTTTGGCTGGTCAATAGGGTTGTCCAAGCTTTTTTACTGTTGATGTCCTATCCTCAGGATCGGTCATCAATATCAGGTAGGTGGGGGTCCGACACCCGCAACCCCTGCCGATCAGCTATTTGAGGAGAAAGCAGCGCTCCGTATGAGCACAGCCTTCTCTGCTCTGTTTACCTGCTTGCCGCAGCAATTGCAGTATGGCGTCCCCATTCTCTTTTATGGGACAGCTCTGTCTGTTCAAGTGAATACCACAGAACCGTCCCATAGAAGTGAATGGGGACGCCATACTTGGAATTAGGGCTCATGCACACGACCGTATGTCCCGGAGCGGCATACATGGAGCGCACAGCATCATAGGTTACTATGATACTGTGCGCATCGGGCTGCGTGCAGGACAATAGCCCCGTGGGCAACCCCACGTCCACAGCATCCTTGTAATCTATGATGCTGTGCGCGCACGATGTATGCCGCTCCGGGACATATGGACCGCATACGGTCGTGTGCATGAGCCCTTACACTGATCACCACTGCTGCAGTGAGCAGGTAAACAGAGCAGAGAAGGCAGCACTCGTCCTTCTCTTCAAACAGCTGGTCGGCGGGGGTGCCGGGTGTCGGACCCCCGCCGATCTGATATTGATGACCTATCCTGAGGATAATTTGCAAATAAAGACCGGCACTCGCTGATGAATATTCTTGTAGGTTTATTCCAGGCATCCTCAAACAGCAGCCCTCCAGCTGTTGCAAAACTACAACTCCCAGCATGCCCGAACAGCCTACAGCAGGCATGTCCAAACTGCGGCCCTCCAACTGTTGCAAAACTACAACTCCCAGCATGCCATAATAGCTGTAAGGTATCCAGGCATGCTGGGAGTTGTAGTTTTGCAACAGCTGGAGGGCCGCAGTTTGGACATGCCTGGCCTACAGGTATCAGCCTACAGCAGGGCATTGTGGGAGTTGTAGTTTTACAACAGCTGGAGGGCCGCAGTTTGAGGATGCCTGGTTTATTCAGTCACGTATTCCATCATAGTAGTGACGCGTGCGTGTCAGCAAATCATATGCTTTCATCAGACATGTGTGATGAAAGCATATGATTTGCTGAAACGCACGCGTCGCTATGATGGAATATGTGACTGAATAAACCTACAAGAATAATCATCAGCGAGTGCCGGTCTTTATTTGCGAATTATCTACTGGGATCCCTGCCCGCAGACACGTGCACCGCTACACCTCATGAGCAGTGCCGACCTTCTTTGGAACACACTATCCTGAGGATAAGCCATCAATAGTAAAAAGTGGACAACCCCTTTAAGCATATGGATTCAGTGTGCTTCACCTGTCCAAGGGTGTCTCTGGGCACAAACGAAAGAAAATGTAGGTATGGTTTGCCAAACCCCTTCCCCCACTCCAACTCTTGCACAACCCCTTTAAAGAGGACCTGTCACCAAAAAAGGCAATTCAATCTGAAAGCGCCATGTTATAGAGCAGGAGAAGATGAGTGGATTAATGTATTTATTTGTGGGAAAAGATTTAGTTAAAAGTTGTAATTTTTACATTTGACATCTCTGCTTTTTCTGACTCCTGAGAACAGCTATGGGTACAGGAGGGAGGTGTGACAGTGACTGACAGCACTGTGTATAAGTGTACATAGAGATAGCTGTCAGTCACTGACAACCGCTCCCTGTACCGATAGCCCTTCACAGGGCTGCAGATGGAAATATACAAATTAGAAGTTTTACTGAATCTTTTCCCACAAATATATACATCAATCCGCACAGCTCCTGCTCCTCTATAACGCGGTGCTTTCAGATTGCATTGAATTTTTGGGCGACAGGCCATTTCGGCTGTGGAAACCGGAAAACCCCTTTAAGATAAATTATGGTCAGTTTGATATTATTTCGGCTTAAATGAATGTGTATACCCACTTAGCAAGAAGAGCTTATAGCGCGAGCGAGGGGACATCTCTGCCGGACTGTCTGAACAGGGGACAGACCGGCCTGCAGCTCTAGAAGAGAAAATAAAAACCTCTTAGGAATATTATTCTTGGCACATAATTGGTGCAATGCAATAATAATAATAAAAAAAAAACTAAGGTCTACATAGCTTTTATACATTGGTCTGCACACTGGTATCTACTGGGCAGAGGAACAAGAGTAAAGAATAAGCAGCCTCTCCAGCATTTGAATTGTACCGTATTATTGCATAGTAGCCATTTTGATAAATGAGCAGCTATGTTATGCATAGACGGGTCAGGTCCACCAGAGTGGGTGCTGGTCTGCGTCCTAGCTGTAGGTCCTGTGCAGAGGAGCCCCTCGATGACATCAGTCTTGTACTTGGGCTGTCACTGTGAAACAACTGTGTTATGAGGGGGGGGGGGGGTCTGTCTTATAACGTGATGGTGTATACCTAAGATATGCCATCACTTTTGTGAGCAGTCCAGGTCTGACCCCTGGTGCCCCCACTGATGCCGAGGAAGAATGAAATTCAGTACTTGTTTAGCGCTGCATCCTCTTCTAACTTTTTCCTGCACAGCAGAGTACAGGCTGCCAAATGTCAAGGATGCAGCACTAAACAAGCACCGGGTATCGTTCATTCTCCAGATGGGGGTGGGTCGCAGACATGAGTACTACATTTCCTTCATTCTCCAGATGGGGGTGGGTTGCAGACATAAGCACTATGTTTCCTTCATTCTCTAGATGGGGGTAGGTCGCAGACATGAGCACTATGTTTCCTTCTTTCTCTAGATGGGGGTAGGTCGCAGACATGAGCACTATGTTTCCTTCTTTCTCTAGATGGGGGTAGGTCGCAGACATGAGCACTATGTTTCCTTCTTTCTCTAGATGGGGGTAGGTCGCAGACATGAGCACTATGTTTCCTTCTTTCTCCAGATGGGGGTGGGTCGCAGACATGAGCACTATGTTTCCTTCATTCTCCAGATGGGGGTGGGTCGCAGACATGAGCACTATGTTTCCTTCATTCTCCAGATGGGGGTAGGTCGCAGACATGAGCACTATGTTTCCTTCTTTCTCTAGATGGGGGTAGGTCGCAGACATGAGCACTATGTTTCCTTCTTTCTCTAGATGGGGGTAGGTCGCAGACATGAGCACTATGTTTCCTTCTTTCTCTAGATGGGGGTAGGTCGCAGACATGAGCACTATGTTTCCTTCATTCTCCAGATGGGGGTGGGTCACAGACATGAGCACTACGTTTCCTTAATTCTTTGGATCGGGGTGGGTCGCAGACATGAGCACTATGTTTCCTTCATTCTTCAGATGGGCGTGGGTCACACACATGAGCACTATGTTTTCGTCATTCTCCAGATGGGGGTGGGTCGCAGAGATGAGCACTACGTTTCCTTCATTCTCCAGATGGGGGTGGGTCGCAGAGATGAGCACTATGTTTCCTTCATTCTCCAGATGGGGGTGGGTCGCAGACATGAGCACTATGTTTCCTTCATTCTCCAGATGGTGGTGGGTTGCAGACATGAGCACTATGTTTCCTTCATTCTCCGGATGGGTGTGGATCGCAGACATGAGCACTATGTTTCCTTCATTCTCCAGATGGGCGTGGGTCACACACATGAGCACTACGTTTCCTTCATTCTCCAGATGGGGGTGGGTCGCAGAGATGAGCACTATGTTTCCTTCTTTCTCCAGATGGGGGTGGGTCGCAGAGATGAGCACTATGTTTCCTTCATTCTCCAGATGGGGGTGGGTCGCAGACATGAGCACTATGTTTCCTTCATTCTCCAGATGGTGGTGGGTCGCAGACATGAGCACTATGTTTCCTTCATTCTCCGGATGGGTGTGGATCGCAGACATGAGCACTATGTTTCCTTCATTCTCCAGATAGGGGTGGGTCGCAGACATGAGCACTAGGTTTCCTTTATCCTCAGGATCAGGGTGGGTTGCAGACGTCAAACCTCCAGTGATAGTAAACTGGTGCCTTATTTAGGTGTTATTGCCTCTTTAATAATAAAATGAATGTCCTCCTTAATCACAGTCTATAGGAGACATGTAAACTGTCACAGACATTGGTTATTGAAGATCCTCCTCATTTACAGAAGTCCTGGTGCTCCTGTACCCCTGATGGGTCTTTGGCAGCGTACATTACTCATAGAGATAGCCAGGCTATCGCAGCACTAGCTAGATGTCTCCAGGCAATTCTCCGATAAACCACTCACTGCGGAATAAGATAATCCCTATTTTCTTACACCATTCTCTTATTTGCTAAGTGATGACATGAGGTGCACAGAAGCCTGCACTGTGAAGTGCGGACTGTTTGCAGAAGTAAAGTATTAGCACCCGCACATGGCCGCTGTCCAACTCAAAGTGAGCGACTCTGAACAAATTCCTTACTCTCCTATGCCTTTGAACTGTGTGAGAAATAGTTATATGGGAGTATTATTTATTTTTTATTTTTTAAAGGGTAAAAATGCTAAATTATATAGAAAGTGTCCTTTTGGCCTCTCTCGGGCTGGTGTGTATTTTAGCATAGTTGTGTTTCAGCTTTACAGGAAAGCACAGACATAGAAAAGTCATAGATTGCAATATATTATGATATATAATATTTTTTTTACAATGGGACCCTGAGGACAATGTATGCCGTCACAGTGTGCTGTTTCTGTGTTATTCCTACTGGAAATATAAATTGGCTCCCATCTCCCTACACACCAAACGTTGCCAAACAGCTCCAGCTTTATGGGACAGATGTAACTAGCGGCATACCAACCAAGGTAGTATAATAAAGAGATATGCAGCTCCCAGTCTTTAATCCCTCACCATTTCATGGCCTCTTCTGGCCATTAGTGGAGCATTCTTGTTGACACCCAGATTTAGTAGGTGTGACACACTGAGAGTTTCGGTCTGGGAAAACAGGTATTTTCCTCCCAGATAGGTAATGTCTATAATATATTTAATGTGGATATATTTTGTAGCAAGTCCATATGTCGAGACACAGCAAGGGGGTCCTGAGCTCTATGTAGCTCCCGAGCCAGTGCTTGGGGAGCCCCGCTGTAGCGTATTCTTCCGCCACAATGCATTCGGCAGAGAGATGTCCTTTTTCTTTAATCTTTGTTTGTCTCTTAGGAACAAAATGATGTGCCACAAGACCCACACATCCTATCTCTTCTGTTGTCTGGTTTCTGCAGTATTAGTATTGTCCGCAGTGGCAGAAGACCATGCACATCCGAAAGTCGAAGAGGGGGGACATGCAGGCGGTCGTTTTGATAAAAATGTGGTACACGATAAAGAGTAAGTAACATTCATGTAAGATGGTTTGTAAGACTTAAAGAAGGCATCCAAGTTCCAACCATCCAGTTTAGGCCTCATGCACACGGCCGTTGTGCGGCCGTTCCCTGCATTGGGGACCTCAATTGTGGTCCCCAATGGACAGGCAACATCCATGCAGCGGGCCGGACCATTTCAACTTGAATGGGTCCGTGGTATGTTCGCACCGCGAATAAATATGACATGTCATTTTTTTTTGCGGTGCAGAACCACAGAAAGAAACACCACGGAAGCACTCCATAGTGCTTCTGGTGTTCCATTCCGCATCTCTGAAATTGCGGACCCATTTAAGTGAATAGATCCGCATCCGTGATGCAGGGTGCACACGGCTGGCGGCCGTGGATTGCCGACCCGCCGTTTGCGGGCCGCAATAAGGCCACGGCCGCCCAATGGCCGTGTGCATGAAGCCTTAGTCTGTTATCCCGCAAAACTGATCCGCAGAAAGGAAAAAACAATCATGAGGTACAAGCCAATTTTCCTCAACTTGGAGGAAAAAATCAAGTCCAAATCTGTCCAGAGCTGCAATACCAGTAACAACGGTGTCCAATGAACGGTGCTGTGCTTAGCGAGCTGCGAGAAGTCCCTCACCATTGTCAGATATGGATGACATCCGTGTGCATTCCGTATTTTGTGGAACGGAACAGCTGGCCCCTAATAGAACAGTCCTATCCTTGTCCGTAATGTGGACAATAATAGGACATGTTCTATTTTTTTTTTTTTGCGGAACGGAAATACGGACATACGGAAACGAAATGCACACGGAGTAACTTCAGTTTTTTTTTTTTTTGCGGACCCGTTGAAAGGAATGGTTCTGCATACGGGCCACAAAAAAAGCATAATGGACACGGAAAGAAAATACGTTTGTGTGCATGAGCCCTTAATCGGGATATCAGCTTTCGACATCTCCGATATATAAACTCTTAGGGCATGTGCATGTAATAGCGTGCGCACCTCCCACAGGGGACAGCCAGGACCCCAACATACGGTCACTACCATACACATTAGATGGCCAGGCAGTCCTGCCCAAATCGGGGAGATCTGTAAATGTGCTTGGCCGGCTTTAGAATGCAAATCATCAGAGTATCTGATCTGTATAGCAAATGAACCAGCAGGGACGCCCATAGATGTGAGCTCAGAACTAAGCAAAGATTTGAATGTGGGTCTATGTTTAGATGCTGCAACTAATGCCGGTCACTTTCAGACCTAAGGCTAGGTCTACACGACGACTTTTGTCGCGCGACAGATAGGGCGCAACAGTTGTCGCGCGACATTTTGTTGCACTAATGTCGCGCGACAATTTTTATAATGGCAGTCTATGGTGTCGCACTGCAACATGCGACATGTTGCGACTGCGACGCGACAGTCGCAGAAAAATCCATCTTGAATGGATTTTCTGCGACTGTCGCATCGCAGTCGCAGCATGTCGCATGTTGCAGTGCGACACCATAGACTGCCATTATAAAAATTGTCGCGCGACATTGGTGCAACAAAATGTTGCGCGACAAATGTCGTCGTGTAGACCTAGCCTAAATGCCATAATAGGGGATTTAGATGTTTCTTTGTAGATGGTAAAGTGATGTTCAGTTTGCTGGTCTGGGAATAATTACCTCTTGGCTGTAGGTGGCACTGAATTGACAGGGGAGGCTGCGAGGACATTTAGGGTGTATGTATTTTGGTTGCAGCATTGCCGGGTATTAATGTTTTTTCTCTGATTTCCTCAGCCACATAATGGAACACTTGGACGGAGTGGTTCAGAAGCCGGAGACAGAAATGTCCCCTCAGGAGCTGCAGCTTCATTATTTCAAGATGCACGACTATGATGGCAACAATTTATTAGACGGCCTTGAGTTGGCAACTGCGATTTCCCATGTGCATAAAGAGGTCTGTAATCAAATTCATGACCACAAAATAATGTACATACCTGACCTATAACTATAACTATTAGGGTGCATTCACACGACCGTAAGTGTTTTGCGGTCTGCAAATTGCGGATCTGCAAAACACGGATACCGGCCGTGTGCGTTCTGCATTTTGCGGACCACACATGTCCGACGCTGTATAGAGAATGCCTATTCTTGTCCGTGATTGTGGACAAGAATAGGACATGCTCCATATTTATTGCGGGGCCACGGAACGGAGCAATAGATGCGGACAGCACACGGTGTGCTGTCCGTATCTTATGCGGCCTCATTTAAATGAATGGGTGCAGATCCATTTATACGGTCGTGTGAATGTACCCTTACTGTGACAGACATGGACAATTACATATAAATCCCATAATTAGTGTCACTTACTGAACCAGCCACCACATTTATATCCTCATGAAATAACACATAAGTTAATGTATAAGTCCTCTAGACCAGTCCTCAGGGCCACCTACCGGTCATGATCTGAGGATATCCCACAGAATGAACACCTGTGGGAAGTCCTGATGCATGGACACTAATTATATCACCTGCTCAATACTAAGGAAATCCTTAAAACACGACCGGCAGTTGGGCCCTGAGGACTGGAGTTGAGGAACCCTGTTCTAGACCACTTGTTCCTAAACGTCATGCCAGAGACCCCACTGTGGAAGCCTAGCCCGTCCTCCATATAGGCGACATGTCAATCTTTGGAAACCAACGTATGATCAGCGTTCCATCCACTATACAACCTGTGACTTACAGTGTCCCTGTCATTGCGGAGCAAAGTGTTGTATTTGATTGGATTTAGTAACTCAAGACCCCTTCGTAGACCCCTTTCAAAACCTTTAACACCACTACCACATCCTGTGCAACCTGAATTTTTGACAACTTTCCCAATTCCCTTTAAAGGGGTCTTCCCAAGTTATAGATGTATCCCCAACTCCACAGCATAGTGGATAAGTATCTGATCAGTGCAGGGCCTGCTGCTTGTTCCCCTATTACTCGCAAGAACTTGGGGGTCCCGAATTTAAATGAATGATGTTGCCGTTCACTCAGTTTTCCCTGGGACTGCTGGATATAGCCACTTACAGCTCTAAACCTAATGTCTATTGAATAATGTACACAATGTAATCCAAAATGTGTGTTTTTCATTTAGGGGAATGATGACCAAACCCAGACATTATCCGAAGATGAGCTAATAGTCATGATAGATGGTGTTCTACGGGATGACGATTTCAATAATGACGGATACATTGATTATGCAGAGTTTGCTAAGTCGATGCAATAAAGACTTTTTTGCGGATGGACGTTTTCTCTCCTAAATGTGAAAGTTATACACTGTTCATGTTTCTGTGGGGGCATATTTTGCTGTACGTCACAGTCGCTTATATGTTGTTTTGGGTTCACAGTTGTGATTTCCTATGGTCATTGATTATTGGTCAATTTATCCAATTCAATTATAAACCAAGTTCACCTTTTAGACAAGTTGGGGCCCATAGCTATAAAATACAAATATATACCTTCTTGTAATATATCTTAATCACCTACAGGTTTCATTCCTGCGTGTATTTGCTGTAGGCTTACTAAATCCTTAGGTTGAGGGTCCATTCACACATCCGTAGAATGGGTCCGCATCCATTCCGCAAATTGTGGAACGGGTGCGGACCCATTCATTCTATATGGGGCCGTGTGCTGTCCGCATTTCCGGAGCGCGCCCCCGATCTTCCGGTTCGTGGCTCCGGAAGAAAATAGAACATGTCCTATTCTTGTCCGCAATTGTGGACAAGAATAGGCAGTTCTATGGGGGGTGGCGGCCGGGTGTATTGCAGATCCGCAGTACACTACGGACATGTGAATGGACCCTAAAGGAGAACCTGACTACAAAAGTGTCCTCTGTAGTCAGGTTCTATCAGTAGATGTTTCCCTCAGCACACAGACTGGACTCTCAGAGTCAGCAGCAGATAAAACTGGAGGACTGAGGAGCCATTCCAGCAAATTATGAAAGGGAGTAGGAAGAAGTAGCTGCCTTTAGAATAGTAGATACCGATCTCACATAGCAGAGTCGATGGGAAGATTGTAGTAAGTGCCACAAACAGTTAAGACCTTTGGTGACTCCCATTGGCCATTTCGGTATTCTTGATGGCAAGATTATCAGAGCTTTAAATGAAAGTCATGACCCTGATGTGAGCATAGCCTTACTGTTATGAGACTGTGATTGCACCACCGTGGGGTGGGGAGTGTTTGTGGCACATTCAACTGAAAGGGAACGCCCACTGGGCTCTCATTTTTAAATTTTCAGGAGCCGGCCTGAAAATGAAAAAATCAGAGCTACATAAATAAAATTATGGCAGCAAAAGAATGCATCTTTTAAAGTACCAGTTATCTCTAGCAAACTATATTTTTCCTTTTTAAAACCCTTAAAAATGTATATCTTTAGATCTCCAGTGCTAGGGTCCAGCATCCATTTCCAGACCTTATGTGGACCTCAGTAACGTCAAACAATGGTGGCCATGCTGGACCTACGGATAAATGGTCACCTTTCTTATTAGGCAAGCTTTGCTCTTATAGAGTACCTTCATTATTAAACTTAAAGTTCCCACTACATGAACATCTGCCTTCCATGCCGTGCATTGGGGGCCGCAAATTGCGGTCCCCAATGCAGAGGCACCGTCCGTGTGGCCTGTGCTGATGAATGCTCCGCGATCCATCCACACTGCATAGAAATAGGGCATGTTCTTTTTTTTTGCGGCACGGAGGTATGGACCGAAATGTCACAGAAGCGCTTTGTAGTGCTTCCTTGGCCTTCCGCTCCGTGCCTCTATTCCATATCTTCAAGTCAATGGGTGATAGGGTGCACCCACGGCCGGTGCCCGTATATTGCGGACCCGCTGTTCGTGTGCATGAGCACTAACTAGGTTAAAAAATTAAACATGAAGAAACTCAATAATTAGTCTTAATTAAAAATAATTTTGCCCCCAACAGCGCCTATGTGTCTCCACGGTAACAGACTACTAATAAACTATGTAGTCTGCTCTTTCAGTCTTGCTCCCATCTGTCACCTACTTCTTAGTCCTCTTTCACACGACCGTATGGCTTTTTCAGTGTTTTGCGGGCCGTTTTTTGTTTCCTTTTCGGTTCCATTTTTCCGTATGGCATATACAGTATACAGTAATTACATAGAAAAAATTGTGCTGGGCATAACATTTTCAATAGACTGTTCCACAAAAAATGGAACGGATACAGAAGACATACGGATGCATTTCCGTATGTGTTCCGTGTTTTTTCCGGACCCATTGAATTGACTATAATGTAGACAGTGCTGATTGTACATCTGGTTGTAGTTGTGCAATGTAGGACTCCGGAAGATAGACCATCACTTACAGAAGGCTGGACTACAATTTTAAACGCATTAAAACAATAAAAATGCGGTTGCCTTTATTTTTAGTGAACTATATTAACATAACATTTTGTGTACTGAAAATAATTTGTATTTTATATGTTTATGACCAAGCCAAATTTGCCATTTTTCCCCCTTTTAGGTATAATGTTACCATGTGCAGTATTGCATTTTTGCATAAAACCCATGCAGCTCGCTCACATAAAAGCTCATTTTTGATTCATTGGATTTGTGTTTTCTTTTGAATTTTTTTAGAAAAGACAAACCCAGATGTCCTTACAGACGGTCAGTGTTTATGAGTCTTCATATAGCACTATATGCTGTGTTCTGCTATCTGGGTTCCATAAGAGGCAGCCAGTATGGTTATGGGGTTATTGATGTATGGAATCCATATCGGCTATACCCAACGGAGGAGGCCATTTGGTCGGATTTTGCTGACATGAAGTAAAGTTACACCTGTTGGTCCGGAGATGCCATAAATGGGGTTTTCCAAGATTTTTTTTACTGATGACCTATTCAATGGATAGGTCATCAGTATCTGATTAGTGGTGGTCTGACACCTGGATCCCCAGTCAACCAGCTGTTTGCGCAGAAAATCCTTCATGGGGTAAAATCAGTGTTTAACCGCTATGTCTGAATAAATTAGGAGTGGGAACAGAGGATCCCCTGGCAACATAGACATTTTTCCATATTTGAAATTCACTGCCTTAGTATTTCTTGCAAGTCTTCCTCAGGCAAGGACAGCTATTCTTACACCTTTCATGTTTTCTCTTGGTATCCTGACAGCTTTTGTGCCTGCGAAATGCAGAAATGACAGATGATGACCTTCTCTGGACAAGAGAGTCCTCAGAATAGAGCGAGATATTTTTCATACTGTTGAGGTTTCCAGCCTAGGATGCAAGTACAGAATATGGAGAGAGGAGTCAGTCAAGGCTAGCTTCTTTTTCTCACATCCTGACTAGTTCTTGCTGGAATATTCACATGTCTGGTTGTTGAGGACTTTAGACTATGGTTTGCTCTGCAGCTGTTTAAGGCTACTTTCACACTTGTGGCAGTGTGATCCGGCGAGCAGTTCCGTCGACTGAAAGCATTTGTGAGACTGATCCGGATGCGTCTCAGTCTCACAAATGCATTGCAAGAACGGATCCGTCTCTCCGCTTGTCATGCATGTTTTTTTTTCACAGTTTTCCTGGTCTGTGCATGTGCAGACCGGAAGGACGGATCCGTCCTTCAGGTGTTTCATGTCAATGTAAATTAATTCCGGCAACTGATCAGACATTTTGGACGGAGATAAGGGTACTTTCACACTAGCGTTTTTCTTTTCCGGCATAGAGTTCCGTCCTAGGGGCTCAGTACCAGAAAATAACTGATCAGGCATATCCCCATGCATTCTGAATGGAGAGTAATCCATTCAGGATGCATCAGGATGTCTTCAGTTCAGTCATTTTGACTGATCAGGCAAAAGATAAAACCGTAGCATGCTACGGTTTTATCTCCGGCGGAAAAAAAAACCTAAGACTTTTTCCCCATAGAACTGTATTAGTGCCGGATCTGGCATTGAAAATACCAGAATGCCGGACGCAGACCGGTAAAAATTTTAAAAAAGATACAAGACGGATGCATCTGTCCGCATTACAAGCGGAGAGACGGATCCGTTCTTGCAATGCATTTGTGAGACGGATCCGCGTCTCACTGGATGCGTCTCACAAATGCTTTCAATCACATGCAGATTGGCGGATCCGCTGCCGCGTGTGAAAGTAGCCCAATACCGTAGCATGCTGCGGTTTTATCTTTTGCCTGCTCAGTCAAAAATACTGAACTGAAGACATCCTGATGTGCAGTACGCAGCCCTGCAGGGTTAGGTGAGTGGTAGGTCACGGTTATTAGGCAGAATGAGGGTTTCACAGAGTACTCACAGTTCATAGAAGACCCGGGGCAGGCGTACGGCAGTGATGGAGAGGCTGGCACAGGGGTCCTCTGGGGCACTCTCTGTGTATAGGGACCAGGCCAGTGGTAAGTGAGGTGCCCTGGGTGTTGCAGGTTTAATGTGCCTGGGGCAAGATCCCTTTAAGTTTCGTGACGCCAGTGCCGGTAACAGTGGCACACCGATTTGTGATAGGAATAATTGAGGAACACGTTGTGGTGAACCAAAACTTCCTTTTACTGGAACAAGCAACTATTTACAGTCTTTTGGCAAAGTTCCATATAACAGCAGCAGTCAATAGCAGGCTTACACAAATGGCCGGCTCAATGTTCTTGCAAGATACTCAGAGGGTTAAACACACACAGATCAGGCTGCACTTTTCCTCAGAATCCTGTCTGTCCTTATCCCAAGGCCCATATGCCCTATTGATGGCATTATCCTTGATTAGGGAAACTTCCTCAGGTATATATCTCCTTGCTTTAAATAGATCCTTCTGCCCTTCAGCTCTCAGGTTGGCTTGAAACATTTCTGCTCTGCACTGTACTTTGTAGGAACTGCAGGTTCCTCAGGAGGTAGCTTCTTCTCCTGGTGGCAACTAGAAGCCTGGGCTGTAGTGATGTCCGGATCATGAACGAATCGTTCTTTTGAACCGATTCAGTTCACTGATCCGGAAGAGTCGGTTCCTCTGACTGAGCTGATCCGAATGAAACGGCTCAGTCAGATCAGCAGCAGGCAGTGTAATAGGAGCCTCCAGTGGAAGCTAGCCCTGCCCCTCCCCGCCCTCCAACCAATCAGAGGCAGCCAGCACTGACTCCCAGCACAGGGGGAGTTGCAGGGACTCAGAGAATCGTCTGAGTCTATTAGTTAAAAGAATCGAATGAGTCAGAGACTCATTTGATTCTTTTGAGTCAAAAGAACCGTGAGTCACCAAGTCCCTGCCAGGCTCCCTGCTCTGCGGCTCCCTGTAAGTCCGTCCGTCCAGGGGGAAGGGGGGGCATTAATCTAGCATGTAGCAGAGCAGGAAGTCTGGAAGGGACTCGGTGACACGATTCTTTTTACTAAAACTCTCAGACAATTATCACAGTCTGCTTCACTGCAGCAGAGCTGTGTTTGCCAGAAGCCAGTCCCTCCTGACCTTCGGTTCACTTGAGAGCCGACTCAGCAAGTGAACCGAAGATTCGATGAGCTGAGCATGCGCATTGATCTTCAGTTCACTTGCCTCTGCCGGCTCATGAAGTGAACCGAAGATCCGATTCATGAATCGGTTCATTTGAATGAGCTGATTCAAATGAACCGATTCATGTGAAAGATCCGAACTTCCCATCACTACTGGGCTGTCTAGCTGCATGTCAGGAGGTGGCCTTCAGCTCCTCTCTGGCTAAAGTGCACACTCTCTTCTGGCTCTACACAGACTCCTGACTCCACCCCTTTCTCTGAACAGGACCTGACTATATATATATATTAGGGGTTCCCTAGCTCCCTCGACTGTCTAGGAGGAGGAACTACACCCTAATAGGCCTGAAACACAGATAAACAAGGAAAATACACATCAATAGCATAGCAATATACATTAAAATATAATGTAAAATACAATGCCACTGTTCCACAGGAGTTGGAGAACAACGTGGCCCAATTGACCATTGTGTAGTGCCCACATTTACCTAGTGGGACACTACATATGTATCCTGAACGAATTGCTCTCCATTCAGAATGCATGGGGATAAAACTGATCAGTTCTTTTCCAGTATAGAGCCCCGAGGATGGAACTCTATGCTGGAAAAGAAAAACGCAAGTGTGAAAGTACCCTAACCCGACAAGGAGCAGCCTTTATCTATAGAGATTAGGTTTGCTGCTTAATTGCATAAATGAAAGATATAAAACGGACAGAGTCGCTTTAATAACAATCTTTATTGATATATTGCAGTACTTTACAATTCAGAGGATGCATGTACGAATCAAAACAGACATCACAGAATTACAGGCTGATATACCATTGAAACCGTAGGAGCGAGGGTCCTGCTTTAAGAGCTTACAATCTATGAGGAAATGGTGGTGACACAAAACATAAAATTGTTTTCTAAAGTGGTCCAGCCATCTTTGTACTGAGTAAAGTAGCGCAGACAGAGCTTAATGTGCTAGTGTGGGGATTACTGTTGGATGATGACGTTATTTTTCGGAAGGATAAGCGGCGGGGGTTGGCAAAACGGGGAAGAGTCAGTTTAGGGAACATGATAAGCCTGACTAAAAGATGTGTTTTTAAAGGGAACCTGTCACCTCAAAAATGCATCTACACCCGCTAGCAGTACCTCATAGTAGCCCGCAGTCTGATAATCATATGTTTCATCCTGTAGTCCGATGCTGCATAAGCTAAAAAAAAAACGGTTTTCAGCGCTATATTGCCGGTCAGCTTCAAGTCAAGGTAAACACTCCTCCTAACCGCCCCCTCTTGCCTGAGAGTGACAGCCTGCAGTTCGGCCGTGATTACCAAAGTCTTGCGTATGCGCAGTGCGCTCTGTACTCGTGCGCGATCCCGTCTCCTGCTGCCACTGTTAGCTGTGTTTGAGTGGCGCACCGCTGGGAGACGGTGAGAAGTTTTAACTAGGCGACCAGTAAAGTGACTGGCACAGGCTAGAGGCATCGGTTTAGTGGTTGAACAAAAAGAAGATGAGCCTGACTGCTGCATTTAAGGTAGTGAATGGGAGAGAGTTTAGTAAGGGGAAGACCAATTAGTAATTCGTTTTTTGGCCTGTTCGCCTAATTTTCCGAAAAAATCCGGTTCAATCCGAATTTATTCGTGGCAAATCGCTTTTAAAAAACAGCTATTTCCTGTCTGCAGAGAGCCTTTATAGTGGTGTAGCACACTGTGACATGCAGTAACACGTATAGGGAGTCTGCTGTGGTAGTGAAATTATACTGTGAGTCAGTATGACATGTAGATGACAAGCGTCGCTCTTAGAATCACTGCACACTTCACTTATTTGGGCAGTTACGGGGCCAAAACTGACCAAATGACTCAAGTGTGAACTCAGCCTTACAGATCAATGTTAGCGCCAGGTATAAATAACCGTGCAGAGGCCTAAGATCCTACTATAGCGTGAAAGAGCGCACTCCTTTTACACCAATTCACTGATTCCACATAGATTTTTACAGAACCTGTTCTATTAAACACTTATACCAGTAGTGGAGACGGTGTCAGCAGTAAGTTTGTGTTGACGTCACTGATTATTTTGCCCTTCCTCTGATCCGTCAGAACAATAACCCCAAAAAAACGTATTCTGTCTGTGGAGCATCCGTCTTCACTCGGTCAGCATTTGGTCAATAATCCGTCAGTATTGCTAAAGCAAAAAAAAAAAAACAGGAGTGGATCCAAAACAGATGACACGTGAATGGAATATTTGCATGTCTTCTGTGTTTTGTACCCACTCCTGCTTTTGGCTACCAAATCATAATCCAATTCTGATGCAAAACAGGAACCATGTCATGCAGGCCGTACAGCTTTTACATAGACATGATTCATTGTGCATCTCATTTTTCCTTTCTTCTGACAGATCAGAAGAAGGGTCAAATAAATGATGATGTCAACCAGGCCGAAAGGCAAAATAGTGGCCCAGTCATGAAGTGGGGAGGGTGGGAACAGCATGAGAAGTCCACAGGAGGAGGCCACAGAGTGGCACAATGACAGTGTGTAGGTGGCAGCAGCATCAGGAGGCCACAGTGTGGAGGTGGCGGCAGCAGCAGCATCAGGAGGAGGCCACTGGGTGGCACAATGACAGAGTGTGGAGATGGCAGCAGCATCATCTGCAGGATTTGATTTCTTGATGAAGGACACAGAGCAGTTCCTCCCCTGTGTGACTCCGTTCGCCTAGGCAAACGAGGTGCGGAACAGCGTGACACCACCGTGCCCTGCAAATGTCCTCCAGCGGCTTAAAAAACTGCCACACCGCCGAGTAGGTGATTTTACCCCCAACACTCCTCACTGACTGACTGCTACTGCCTCTGCTTCCGTGAACCCCTGCACCACTACTTTCTGAGCAGGTAGGCTCCTGTGAAGCGGGCAAGCTGCCACCTTCTTCTCCTGATGATGATGAAGCCCCTAATTCACCCGGCTCCCAAGTGGGATCAGCTACATCATCATCATTGAGTACTGTCTGCACGTCACGGACGGTCTCTGGGACAGGAGCCTGACCGCTCGCAACACCAAACCCCACGCCACTCTCCTCATCACTACTTGCCCGCCTACTGGAGGAAACGGCGAATGTCTCTTCCACATCTTGGCTGGCAGTAGCTGCTGACTGTCCTCTAGTAGCTCGTCCTTGCTGTATAGTGAAGCTGAGCCCACAGTATATAATACTTGTCTGGCTGAGGGAACAGAAAAGGATAGAGGCAGGTTGAGGACAGGTGAGGGCACAGGGCCTGCTCCCGGGCCTTGCCAACTAAGGGTTGTGTCTGACGAACCCACCGACTCTTGCCTGGGGGTGTCTGATGTCACTTGGGACGAAGTGGCTGACCGAGTCAACCATTCAAGAACCGGTGGGTTGCTGGTCAAGACACAACCGCTAGATGACACAGGGAACTCAGGCCTCTCGCTGCGACTCCTGCTGCCACGGCCCCTTACTCTGCTGCGACCTGTGCCTGCGCCAGAAACATTTAGGCCTCTGCCACTCCCCTGTGCAGGGGGAGTGCAAGGAAATTAAAACACCCCAAAAAAGTCTGTAATTTTCTCACTTCACCACACAACGGCTAATAAGCCCTTTTTTCCCCACTAATACACGCCAAAGAAGGCTGATGACATGAGTGACAGTGATTAAATATGGGAAGCAAAGAAAAGATCTGAGTCAAACATAACCCCAAGACAGTACCACTGACTGAAATTGGGATATCAGGTTTAGGTAGGTTAGTAGATGGAGCAAAGACAAGAAGTTCAGTTTTTGATATATTCAGTTTGAGATAGAGAGAGTACATGATGTTAGAAACAGATTCAAGACAATCACTGATGTTTTGTAGTAGTGCAGAGGTGATGTTACCGGAAGAGGTATATAATTGGGTGCCATCAGCACAGAGATGGTACTGAAAACCAAATCTGCTCATGATCTGTCCAATAGGGGCTGTGCAGAGAGAAAAGAGGAGAGGACCTAGAAGTGAACCATGAAGTACCCCCAAGAGGAAGAGGAAAAGAAATAGAGGGGACAATTTATACACTGAAAAAGCGGTCACAGAGATAGGAAGAAAACCAAGAGAGATCAGTGTCCTTGAGGACAATAGAGTGGAGCATACTAAGGAGGGGTTTGTGGTCTACATTGTCAAATGCTGAAGACAGATTCAGAAGAATCAGTAGAGAATAGTTGCCATTCTTTTTAGCTGTTAGATCATTAGACACTTTGGTAAGGGCAGTTTCTGTACAGTGTTTAAGGCGAAAGTTAGATTGTAAGGGGTCAAAAGAGATCAGAGAAGTTACACATTAGGCTAGTTTCACACTAGCGGCAGGGGACTCCGGCAGGCTGTTCTGGCGGGTGAACAGCCTGTCGGATCCATCCTGCCACTAGTTCACGTGTGCCCCCGGACTGCCGCTCCATCCTCATTGACTATAATGGGGGCGGAATTCTGGCGGCAGCACGGCATGCAGTAATTTTAGTCCGGCCGCCTCACGGCGTACGCTGCCGTGCTGCCGCCGGAACTCTGCCCTCATTATAGTCAATGGGGACGGAGAGGCAGTCCAGGGGCACACCTGAACTAGCGGCAGGACGGATCCAACAGGCTGTTCACCTGCCAGAGTCACCTGCCAATAGTGTGAAAGTACCCTTAGGCGAAAGTAGACCACATGTTTAGGAATTTAGAGATGAAAGGGAGATTAGAGACAGGTTGGTAGTTAGCAGCACAGGTCGGGTCAAGAGATTTTTTTTTACTAGTAGGGTTAACAGAACATTTATAAGAGGACGGAAAGATGCCAGAAGAGAGACAGAGAGGTTAAATATTTTAGTTAGGGGACTACTGAAGGTGTGAGGGAAGCAGGTCGTAGGGGTGAGAAGAGAGGAGCCTGGAGACTTCTGTTATAGGGTCTAATAAGGAGAGAGAATAAAAGGAAAGGGGATAGAAGCTGGTTGGGTACAGGGAGATTATTTAGTGTCGGATGTTATCAATTAAAAGTATCAGAGAGTCGTTTCAGCTTATTTGAAAGTAAGGAGATGAGAGGAGTGAAGTAGGCTTGTTTGGCAAGGTTAAGACAACCAATATAGGTTTAAAGCATACATTTTTAATGGAGAAAATTTGCTACAGTTTGTGGATTTTCTCCATAAACGTTCGGCACACCTATAGCACCGGTGAGAAAAATGTGTTTCAGGTGTGTGCCAACGTTGTCTCAATCTGTGTCGGGAACGTCTAAGTGTAATGGGAGTTTCTTGATCCAGGTTTTTGAAGTTATTGTTGTAATGATTGGCAGTCATATCCAGACAAGAGAGGGAAGAAATTGGAGGTTCCTGTGTGTGTGAAAGGTAGGAATGTCATGAGAGGACTTTATAGTAAAGGAAAGAAAAGAAGATAGTGGTCAAAATATGGAAGGATGAGTTGATAAAGTCAGAAACAGCAGAGACGGAAGAAAACTAGATCAAGTGTATTGCCATCTTTGTTTGTGGCAGAGGAAGTAAGATGTGAGAGGCAGAGAAAGGAGGTTATAGAGAGAAGTGAGAGGTCGATGAGGAGATTGGGTTAGAGACCACCACAGAATAGCTGAATCCTTAAAGGCTATGTACACCTTTGGAAGCAATTTTTGTTTATGATTGCATTTTACTCTTGGCTATTTGGCTAAAAATCATATTTTCAATTGGCCTTTATTAAAAATATTTAGTCGTTCTGTCACAAAGGGTTAACTGTGACTGGTATTAAATGTGTGACTGGTATTTCCACTGTCATCTAATTAACCTTATCTCTAAACTTATTTAAGCCACATTCCTATCAGTAAGATAAGAACTGAGCTATAATGAGTGTTTATAATGTCAGAGAGCAGAGATAAGGAGCCCATCAACTGACGGAAAAGAGAAAAAATCCACAGGCTGCTACTAGAGCATCTCAGCCCTGTACAGAAAAAAGAACTCCATATTTTTTTTAATAAAGACTAATTGAAAAAAAGATTTTTAGCTCAAAATGAGTACAATGCAATAATAAAAAAAAGTTGATACAGTTGAATACTGAGGCAGTGCACATGAGCCAATGGCACCTTCCTCCGCCATTCACTCTCATAGGCCTATGAGAGGACATACGGTATAAAGGGTGCAGGCAGCACAATTACGTCATTGTGACTACGCAGGGATGCAGGAGTTTTAGGCTACAGACCTCTTTTGACCTGTGGCCTGCACCTCATTGCAAATGGCGGCATGGAACAGGAGCCAGGGGCACTACAAGGGGATTTATTACTATCCGTAGCACTATATGAAGGGTTTATTGCTATTGGGGTACTACAGAGGAGCTTTATTACTACAGGGCAGCTTAATGGTTCAGTGGGATCTCTGAGACATGCCAGATCTGCCTTTGAAGCTATGTGATTACTTGATGGTCAGGTCATTAAAGGTCATATCCCCATATTCCCCTCTCCAGGCCCTCTGATATGAGCATTGGAGCATTTTTTGGAGATCCCGTGACATACCAGGCTCCCATGAGGACTGCTAGGTGGATGCTTCTGTCTAACAGTGAGCCTGGTGACGTCACCAGCACTAATGGGCCGGCTGCCCTAGCCTGTGACGTCACTAGGAACACTGCTAAGCGGAAGCCTCTGCCTAGCAGTGTAATAACATTAACAAAAAAAGCCAATGCTCATATCGGAGGGGGGAAGATGGGGGATATGTCCAGCAACTCTCGTTCATTGGGCAATTCAGATCTTTCAGCATACTAAATATCAGGATTTGCCAGCTAGGGATCGTGGTGTCTATTTACGATCTGCCGCTGGCAAACCACTGTACAGCGTGGGGACGAGCGATGGCATCGTGATCGCTCCTCGCCATGCTGCGGAGGAGATCACTGCATATAATAGCAGCGGTCTCCTCCACTAGCGAGCAGGCGATTCCCGGGAAGAAATGCTTTCCTCCCGAAAATTTTCTGCCTGATTCGGGTGTCTAATACACCCTTTAGGAAATGTCGGACATCAGCCATCAAAGATGTGTATAGGTACCTTGGTCTATTTTTCATAAAATCAGATTTGATAATTCAGCAAATACATGAGAAGTTTGCAAAATATAAAACCTTTTCTACAGTATGGAGATGTTCACACCTCTGATATTCACCATGGATGGTTTCCTATATCTTTTGATGCACAGATGATGCATATTTTTGAACCCTAGACGCTAGATGGCGCCATAATCTTAAAGGTACGATGCTGTAAAGAAATAAAAGAGCAAGCTTTGCTGTACACCAGCTATTTATTGTGAGCATTATATCCATTAAATTGTAAAAAATAAATTGTAACAGTAGCAAATAATATTATAGAAGACAAGCTGGATTTACAATGACGTATTCCAATGGTGTTTATTATCCAGCATTGTAGATGCAGCACTGTAGTACATCCCGGGGGAGAATGTATCATTTCTCGTATTCATGGTCGGAACCCTACCATACACGGAATATACACACGGAGTCATTTCCATTTTTTTGCAGCCCCATTGAAGTGACGCTGCAAAAAAAATATACGGGACGGACACGTAAAAAAATACGAGTGCATGTGCTCAAACCCTTAAAACCTTATGTATTTGTCCAAATATGTTACTCCAGTTTTTTGTCCCTTACTGGAGTAACATTTCATCTATTTTTGCGAGTTTCTAAAAAGCTGTAGTTGATTGATCTAGCGAGCACCTAATTAACCATGTCCACTTTTCCGCCTACTTTTAAAAAGTAGCAAAAAATGTCACAAGTATTTCCCTCAAAAAATGATTTTTTTTTCCACCAGAATTTCAGCGCATATCAAATGCTAAGTTCCCTCCTTGTCCACTTTCGAGGTCAGTTGTCAGTGAATGGAAACATATATTCAGTGGCTGAAAACTGTTCCTAGACACGTCCTGCTTACACAGCTGCATATTGTATGCATGTATCATATGTTCCATACTTATTGCTCTTATCTGCACTGATCCATTGTAACAAATTATCAGCCTCGTGAGCAGCACTGAATTACTGTAGTTACACCACGGCCATGGACAGGGCTTCCGATGCATCGAGCGTGACTTATTTCAGAAGACATTAGTCATTTTTTACTTGTTGTTAGCCTACTCCAGATTCTTCAAGCAGCATGGGGGACAGGTACTGGTGCATCGCTCGCACGGTCTGACAGTATTCATACATCTCCCCCATGACATCTCATTTATCAAAAATTGTCTAATGGAGGAACTTTCTGTGTTATCCATAGCAGCCAATAAGAGCACAGCTTTCATTTCTTAAATAGCCTTGGGAAAATTAAAGCTGCACTGTGATTGGTTGCTATGGGTAACCAGGTTGGCATGTGAGGCCTGTACAGTTTTTATGTAGTGGTAGCAAGCAGAAATCTTGAAAATGCTGAAGAATTAAAAGAAAACAACTATTAGAAAGGAAGTCTTCTTTCAGTAAACCTTTAAGTGGTTGTGCCAGACCGTGGCTCAATGGCAGGCCTAAGCTGCATAGCTGACATTTCCGAAATATTAAAAGTTGTCCGAGTGTTTAACACTGATGATCTATCCCCAGGATTGTGATTGGTGAGGTCCGACACCCGGCACCCCCACCGATCAGCTGTTTGAAGAGGCCATGGTTCTCCGGTGACCACTGTGGCCTCCTCGTAGCTTACCAATCACAGCGCCATCGATTGTATAGTGGCTGTGCATGGTATTGCAGACCAGGCCCATTCACCTGAATAAGACCGAGCCTTGCCTAGGCCATGTGATCAATATATGTGACGTCATTGGTCTAGGAAGACGTCACGGCACTCACTGATGCTGATCGGTGGGGGTGTCGGGAGTTGGACACCCATCGATAACATACTGATAAGTTGTGGTGAGGATAGGTCATCAGTATTGAACGCTTGGACAACCCCTTTAAGTATAATCTATGGCAGACCCATTTATGAAGGTGAAACGTTGCACTCCAAGCTTCAGCTCGATCTCAGGTCCCCCACATAGACCACCATTATATTTCCTCTAAGTGGCATTCACTGATGATTTTGGTTACGCAGTTGCGCCATTGCGCTTAAATGGGTCTCATCGCAGGAAATACTCCCATTCCTAAAAAAAAAACATTTTAGCCTTGCCTCTAAATAGTTATTAAGATCTCTAAGATGGAGCATTCTGCCTTTACATCTTATTAAGCGTTTACTCAAGTCCATAGAGTTCTTGTTATAAACTCGTTAAAGCTTTAGCTCCAGTGAGAGTGCGGATCTAAAGCGGCCATAGGTGCTAATGTTATCATGGATGATGATAATCCAGTGCTTGGGGAATTGATGGACCTAAGAGAATTGTACCAGTCGTCGTGCTGGCGGGATGGAGGGGCGGCGGATGGTAAATGGGGGTGTGTACTGGAACACACGAACTGCCCGACAGATGACGGGGGCTGATAACTTGTAGGGGCCATTGATGTGAACTGAGGAATGTGGTTTAGTGTATGGGAATACTGATACTGACGAGACGCTGGGGACATAGAACATACTCCAGGCATAAGGCTGCTGCAGGCAATCATTCCACCTGCTGCCACCGATTTCTGGTTTGTCCTTTCGTACTTGCGATGCTTCGCTCTCCGGTTTTGAAACCAAACCTGTAATATACAGAAATGAATGTTAAATTAGATCTATGAACAGCTTTGTACAAATTTTTTTAAATCGGATATTTGGGAAATGATAATGATGACCTATCCAAGCACAGCGCCATACTTTGTATAGTGGCCGTGCTTGGTATTGCAGCTCAGCCCTATTGTTTTTTGTGGGGCTGAGCTGCAACAAGCCATGTGACTGATGTACAGTGACATCACATGACCTTGGCCCTCACAGAGGCGGTCCGGGTGTCAAACCCCTGCCGATTTTATATTGATGTCCTATCCTGAGGATCAGTAATCAATATTAATTAATAAATAATCCCTTTAATTGATTGTTTCCTTTCTACATATAAAAAATAGCAACTTTCTAAATAATCGTTATAACAAAATGGTGTAAGTTGTGTATGTCCTTCACCTAGCTGCTGAATCTGACATAAATCCATCATAGCATTGCTCTTGTTTCTGACGGCTCTGTCTGCTCTCCCCCTCCCTGTACACTGCGGTTTTGGTCCTGTCGATTCTTGGCATATTTACTGGGTTGTGGTCGGATATCCGCGGCTGGACCTCTGCTGGATGGTGATGCGGTTGCTTCTGGCAATGCCACATACAGGCTGCCAGATCTAAAAGCGCTTGTGTGAAACTAGCCTTAGGTCCCTTTCACACGGGCGAGTTTTCCACGCGGATGCAATGCGTGACGTGAATGCATTGCACCCGCACTGAATCCTGACCCATTCATTTCAATGGAGCTGAATACATGAGCAATGTTTTTCACGCATCACTTGTGCGTCGCTTGAAAATCGCAGCATGTTCTATATTCTGTGTTTTTTACACAACGCAGGCCCCATAGAAGTAAATGGGGCTGCGTGAAAATCGCATTGCATCCGGAAGCAAGTGCAGATGCAATGCGATTTTCACGGATGGTTGCTAAGGAGAAATTGGGATGAGGTCCATTCACTTTATCCCTCTTTGTGTGTTTTCCACGCAACGCAGGCCCCATAGAAGCAAGTGCGGATGCAGTGCGATTTTCACGCACGGTTGCTAGGAGACGATCGGGATGCGGACCCGATCTTTATTATTTTCCCTTATAACATGGTTATAAGGGAAAATAATAGCATTCTGAATACAGAATGCTTAGTACAATAGGGCTGGAGAGGTTAAAAAAAAATAAAAAAAAATAATTTAACTCACCTTAATCCACTTGCTCGCGCAGCACGGCTTCTCTTCTGTCTTCATCTTTGCTGTGCACAGGAAAAGGACCTGTGGTGACGTCACTGCGGTAATCACATGGTCCATCACATGATCCATCACCATGGTGATGGATCATGTGATGGACCATGTGATGAGCGCAGTGACATCATCAAAGGTCCTATTCCTCAAAGAAGAAGACAGAAGAGAAGCCGGGCTGCACGAGAAAGTGGATTAAGGTGAGTTAAATTTTATTTTTATTTTTTTAACCCCTCCATCCCTATTTTACTAAGCATTCTGTATTGAGAATGCTATTATTTTCCCTTATAACCATGTTATAAGGGAAAATAATAAAATTTACACAACACCGATCCCAAACCCGAACTTCTGTGAAGAAGTCCAGGTTCGGGTCTGGGTACCAAACATGCCGAGTTTTCTCACGCGCGTGCAAAACGCATTACAATGTCTTGCACTCGCGCGGAAAAATCGCGCATTTTCCCGTAACGCACCCGCATCTTATCCGGGCCAAAAACATGACGCCCGTGTGAAAGAGGCCTTAGAGTTACAGAAATAGGAATGTCCGACTATTATAATGATCTATTAGCAAGGCAATAAAAGGCGGACAATTCTATACAAAGCCTTCCTGAGGTTTTTTCTTCTGGTACAATGTGAAGCCCTGAGAAAAACTCAGGTGACCATTACTATACCATATCACTAGAATATTTACCTGTATCCTTGCTTCATTCAGCTTGGTGATCTTCGCCAGTTCCTCTCGGCAGTAGATATCAGGATAGTGATTCTTGCTGAAAGCCAATTCCAAATGCTCCAGCTGTTCTTGACTAAACGTTGTGCGGTGTCTGCGTCGGGTTGGGGTTGGATAATGGGGGAGAAGATGTCTGTTTGATGACAGTACCGTGCTGCCATCTACCCCGGAGACGTCTGTACAGCCCTTGTAAGAACTATCGATGTCTAAAAGTAAAGAGAAAGCCTCATTTTATCAGTGTAAAAAAATAAATATATATATGCAGTATATATATATTTGATACAAACAGAGAATGATTTAAAGGAAAACACAATTTTTTGGAAATGCCATTAAAGGGAGTCTGTCACCTGGTTTGAGCATATTAAGGTGTTACTACTGCTGTAGTCTTCATTTTTTGTTTCATGGTTTTATTAGCAATAAAATCCACTTTTTATGTTATGAAAATTAGTGTCCAAGGTGCCCAGAGGGGGTTTATTATCCTTCTCTGGAGCCCAGTAACTCCCCCGTACAGTGCCCAGCCCGCCTTCATTTAGAGCCCAAGCATGCCTCTTCCAGCATAAGTAACTGCCCACACCCGAACTCTTTGCCGCCGCCCCCTCCGCTATGTGAAATCTCACACAGGCTTAGTATCGTGGACTGCCTGCGTGATGTACAAGCTCCTGAGGGCAACAGCTTCAAATGTGTCACTGGGCATGTGCCGATCCAAGTGACAAATTTAAAGCTATTGCCCTCAGGAGCTTCTACATCGCGCAGGCGCAGGCAGTGAGCGGTACTGCGCCTGCGTGAGATTTCACATAGCGGAGGGGGGGCGGCAGCAAAGAGTTCGGGTGTGGGCAGTTACTTATGCTGGAAGAGGCGTGCTTGGGCTCTAAATGAAGGCGGGCTGGGCACTGTACGGGGGAGTTACTGGGCTCCAGAGAAGGATAATAACGCCCCTCTGGGCACCTTGGACACTCATTTGCAAAACAAAAAAAGTGGATTTAGTGGATTTTATCGCTAATGAAACCATGAAAGAAAAAATGAAGACTACAGCAAGAAATAAGGTATTTTATTGTACATGGCAGTAGTAACACCTTAATATGCTGAAACCAGGTGACAGATTCCCTTTAAATTCAGATTTCTTTCCTTGACCCCTGCACAAGTGTATATATTATTAATATATTATATTAATAATTAATAGATTTATTGTTGTTCCTGAATACAGCAAAATTCATAAAACTTGCTTGATTGAAATTAGAGATATACAATTAAAGGGGATGTCCGGGTTCAGAGCCGAACCCGGACATACCCACATTTACTAGAAGAAAAGACCGGCACTCACTAAATCTTCAAACAAACTCAATGTTGAGTTTGTTTGAAGATTTAGTGAGTGCCGGTCTTTTCTTCTAATACCCGTGAGATTGGTATCTCGGACTCGTGCACCACGCCTCCTAAACAGAGAGCCGGCTGAACATTACCTGAATACCCACATTTACATCCAGGCAGCCCCCCTAATATGAGCATTGGAGCATTTCATGCTCTCCTTTGCCCTGCTCTGTATCGCACAGAGCAAGGGCTTTTTTGTTTATGTTTTTACACTGCTAGGCGGAGGCTTCCGCCAGTGGGGTACATAGAGAAGTAAGGGCCCCATTGCAAGGATCCTTCCAGGCCCCCCTCACGGGACAGAGGGGTTTCCGCCTAAACCCTTTTCAATGAACCATGGGCCATTTTTCCACTGCTTCATTTGCTAAACGTTGTTCCTTTAGAGGGTAGAGTTCTGACCAAGCTTTCACTTCCAGTAGAAGAGATGATCTCAACTAAGACTGGGCCCCCTCTTGCCCTGGGCCCCATAGCAGTTGCATGGTCTGCCACTATGGTAGCTACGCCCCTGGCTTCTGCCCAGCAGTGTTTTCGTGACGTCAATGGCTCTGATGGGCGGGCTTTAGCTCTGCCCTAGCCATTTTACAGGTTAGGGCAGCGCTAAAGCCTGCCCATTAGTGCCAGTGACATCACTGGGCTTACTGCTGGGCGGACACCTCCCTAGAGAGCCCAGTGCGCTAAACCGCACAGAGCAAAGGAGATTGGAGCACAAAATGCTCTGATGCTCATATTAGGGGGGCTGTCTGGGTAAAAATGTGGGTTTATCCGGGTTCAGTACTGAACCCGGAAAACAACTTTAAATGGGCTTTTATTATAAGACTAGACATTAAGCCCGTTACAATAACGGGCGCTAGAACAGTAGTGCATAAACATTAGTAGGAACAGTCTATATTAAATGGCAAGGGAACTTGACCACTGTGGCTGAGACTGCTGGCACTGACTGGTGGCTGTGGCTGAGACTGCTGGGTGTGGCTTGTGGCTGCTGGCACTGAGTGCTGGCTGTAGCTAAGACTGCTGGCACTGACTGGTGGCTGTGGCTGGTGGCACTGACTGATGGTTGAGATGGCTGGCACTGACTGGTGGCTGTACGACTGGCACTGACTGGTGGCTGTATGAGACTGTTGGTAGCGACTGGTAGGCCAGACTGCTGACAGGGGCTCCTCTCTATATGGCTGATAGTGCTGTGACTGAAGAACAGAAATGGCTACCATTAATATGAAAATCCTGGTGAACCCCTTTAATGAACAGCGCCTCCTGGTGGCTGTAAGTATTTTTACTGTAGGAGCGGCATGGCTGCTTCTTCTCAGGAGAAAAGTTAGCCCATTATACAAAATAATTTGGTCTTGATGCACATTGCATAGCTATATTACATAGCTACAGAAACAAGAAAACAATGTCCTGAAAAAGTCACTTGTCTTTTTTCATATAAAATAGCAAAGTTGTTGACTTGAAGCTGCAAAGGCAAAATCTAGTCTGATGTGAGCTATCGAGTTGTTTTACGGTTGTGCAATGGAACAAGGCGATATCTTGTTATCTGTATAGCTGCACAGGGGCCCAGTAGGTAAGGGGTCCCACTACTACCTTAAGGCCTCTTTCACACTTGCGTTGTCCGGATCCGGCGTGTACTCCACTTGCCGGAATTACACGCCGGATCCGGAAAAACGCAAGTGAACTGAAAGCATTTGAAGACGATCCGTCTTCAAAATGCTTTCAGTGTTACTATGGCAGCCAGGACGCTATTAAAGTCCTGGTTGCCATAGTAGTAGTGGGGAGCGGGGGAGCGGTATACTTACAGTCCGTGCGGCTCCCGGGGCGCTCCAGAATGACGTCAGAGCACCCCATGCGCATGGATGACGTGCCATGCGATCACGTGATCCATGCGCTTGGGGCGCCCTGACGTCACTCTGAAGCGCCCCGGGAGCCGCACAGACGGTAAGTATGCTGCTCCCCCGCTCCCCACTACACTTTACCATGGCTGCCAGGACTTTAGCGTCCCGGCAGCCATGGTAACCCTTCAGAAAAAGCTAAACGTCGGATCCGGCAATGCGCCGAAATGACGTTTAGCTTAAGGCTGGATCCGGATCAATGCCTTTCAAGGGGCATTAATTCCGGATCCGGCCTTGCGGCAAGTCTTCAGGATTTTTGGCCGGAGCAAAAAGCTCAGCATGCTGCGGTATTTTCTCCGGCCAAAAAACGTTCCGTTCCGGAACTGAAGACATCCTGATGCATCCTGAACGGATTTCACTCCATTCAGAATGCATTAGGATAAAACAGATCAGGATTCTTCCGGCATAGAGCCCCGACGACGGAACTCAATGGCGGAAGAAAAGAACGCAGGTGTGAAAGAGCCCTAAGGCTAGGGCTAGGGCTACACAGTGACAATGGTAGAGTAGCAGTGATCCCGTAGAAAGGAATGGGATCGCAGTGTTGGATTTTTTGCAACTCGCACTGCAAACCTATTCATTTCTATGGGATCACTGCTACTCTGCATTCCTGCCCGCGACAGCTGTCACTTGACCAGTGTTGCTGTGTAGCCCTAGCTTTAAAGGGGTATTCCGGGTGTTACAAGTTACCACCTATCCACAGAGTCGGGGATAACTATTAGATCGGTGGGGTCCTACAACTTTCCCATCATAAGAATGGGGGACCCGTACCCCCTGCAGCCCTCCTGAAAAGAACGGAGCTGCCAGTCCCACATGCGCGCGGCAGCTGTACTCATTTCTGTGACAGTGTAGCCAAATGTGATGCCTCCTGTTCACTAATGTGCCAGTTATCTCCACTTGTCACAAACTGAGAGGGACAGAATCTTTGAACCCTGAACTGGTTTATCACTCCGGTAGATCGCTACACACCTAGGCTGAGATGTCAGCGCTGTTCAACTTGGCATGTCCTGGTGGTTGGGAAAACAATGATGAACTGAAATAACATCAAGAGGTTCACAGAGGAGAACCTCTACACGGACATATCATCTGATTAGAAGAATGGTGCATCCCATCCAATCTGTACTGCAGGTGAAACTGGAGATCACATCCCAAGCCTAGGGCGGCAAACAGTGTCTACACAAAGCATCAGAAGGTATTTTCAAGACATTGGGCTATGAGCCAGACGTCCAGCTACAGGTGTTCCATTGACCTCACTCCCCCGCTCTCAAAGGCTATCACGGTGCACAGTAAGACGGCAAAGGAGGCTGGAATGGAAGTCTGGCCTCTTCATTGATAAGCCCCACTTTTGTCTCGGATGCAATGAAAGCCAGAGATTATTTTGGTGACCACATGTTTGATGCCATGAGAAGGCCTTCACAAGAGAACATCAGACTGGTCCTACTCCTGGGATTACAGTGTGGGTGGTATAATTTACTGTAGCCAGACACCTCTAGTCTTCATTTCAGGTACACTAACAGCTCAGCGTTACATTGATTTGGTCGTGGAACCAGTAGTATGGCCATTGCTCCGAAGTGTCCTAGGAGCCATTTTTCAGCAGGATAATACCAGGCTGCATGTTGCTCGCGCTACTGTGAGCAGCCTGCATGGTCTAAACGTTCTACCATGGCCTTTAGCGTCTCCGGACTTGTCTCCCACCGAGCACATCTGGGACATCGTTGGTCGGCAACTGCAAAGGGGGCTGCCAGCAGCGGATCTTGATGATTTGTGTGCCCAAGTGCATTCAGCGTGGCAGAAGATTCCCTCAGACAATCATTAATAACCTCTTTAATAGCATGCCAGGGTGTGTAAGTGCAGCGATTTCTGTGCTTGCCACTCATACTCGATATGGAATAAATCAAGATGTTTCAAATATTTTGTTTCCATTTTTTTTTACATTTGCATATCATTAATATGTCTATTGTAACTGTGATTTCCATAATTCCATGACTTTTCCTTCTTAGTGTTGTAATTTCAGTGTTGAGGAGCGTAATTTAGGAATGGCAGATCTATGGTCAAGGGCAACATTTTTTAAAAATGAATGAACGTTCACAGTTCATGAATTGGAACTAAAATGGATTTCAGGTCGATTTGCTTTTTATGGAAAAGTACAAATCTGATTTTGACATGAGGTTTATTTTTCTCCAGGGAAGGATAATGCTGCATAAAATGGAAGGGATTGGGCCTGACAAAATGCAGCAAGTGGGTGTGCGATTTTTAACAAATCCCATTTACATCAATGTGATATGTGGCTGAAGAGGTAAAATATGGCAATGGCTAAACTCGTGCAATACACAGCTATACATTTATTTTGTCAGTGTTAGGCCTCCTACAAAAAGCGTAGTACAGATACATAATATATGGACCTGTAAGACTGCCCCATACTGCACCTCCATCGCCTATTGCTATTTGATGTTGAGTACAGAAGACAAAATATGTTGCAGACATAGAAATAACAAAGAAAATTAGGGATATTCCCACCTGCTCCCAAAAGTTACAATATTTAGTCAAAACCACCCATAAACAAGAATTGTGAATTTGGGTTGTGCAGTGGAAAGTGAGTAAAGTACAGGGGCACAAAGAAATGTTTCTTCTAGCATGTATAAAGGTATATCGATGGATAGATGGGTGGATAGATAGATAGATAGATAGATAGATAGATAATGAGATAGATTATAGGTAGATGTAAGATAGATAGATAGATAGATAAATAGATATAAATATGGATGAATGGATAGATAGATAGATAGATAGATAGATAGATAGATAGATAGAAGATAGATACTGCAGATATGAGATAGATAGATATTGTAGATATGATATAGATAGATAGATAGATATACTAATAGGGAACTTAGATTGTGAGCCCCATTGGGGACAGTTGGATGCTAATGTCTGTAAAGCGATACGGAATATTGTAGCACTATATTCGTGCATAAAAAAAATAAAAAAAATTGATAGATACTGTAGATATGAGATAGATTAATGGATAATAGATAGATAGATGACAGCGCCAACAAGCCGCTTTGCCTTGGCCAGGGTATTTAGAAATAGGGGTAGGAAAGCAAAAAAAAACTTTGCTAAGGCTCTGTGAAATGAATTGAGTATGAAAAAGATTAGAGAGATAGATATAGATAGTTAGATAGATAGATAGATAGATAGATAGATAGAAGATAGATAGATAGATAGATAGATAGATAGATATGAGATCGATAATTAGGGATATAGATAGATAGAAGATAGATAGAAGATAGATAGAAGATAGATAGATATGAGATAGATAGATAGATAGATAGATAGATAGAAAGACGATAGATATGAGATAGATAGATAGATAGATAGATAGATATGAGATAGATAGATAGATAGATAGGTAGATAGATAGATATGAGATAGATAGATAGATAGATAGATAGATATGAGATAGATAGATAGATAGATAGATAGAAAGAAGATAGATATGAGATAGAGAGATAATTAGGGATATAGATAGACAGATAACTACTATATATTACTATATATGATTTTGGTTTTGGGTGTGATGTAACTTACCCGCTGTTGATGTCACTGCAGCGATCTCGGTGTAGACTTCATGGTAGTCGCTGCATTTCTTTTTGGAGGCTTTCATTCTTGCATCCTGCATCCTAGGACTGATTGGGCTCCTGCTCTCAGGTCCAGTCACTGGAGGATCACTTGTCGCACTGATGGAGCTCCTGCTTTTTTCCCCACAATTTTAAGTTATCAGGTGTGATGTCATTCCAGTCCTTGTCTGATGTGTCCGCCAATCCCATCCGTCCCCTGCTAATTACATAGAGCTCCACACTAATCAGGGAAGGGGAGAACAGGCCCTGCTCAACCTCTGACCTGACGCAGACATTGACTGCAGCCGGCTGGGTAGCTCCAGCCATTGTAAGGTGCATACAGTTTGGATAAAAGACATCCCTGACTGTGGGTGGCATGAGGAAAGTGGACAAAGGAAAGTCTAAACCAAGACTGTTTTTTTTTTCCTTTACGGAACTACATATTGGAAATGGTAGAAGAAGAGTCTTAACCTAACAGATCTGATAGAATCACACTTTCTTGGCTTTCAAACAAATTTATGTCTGAACGTTTTGTGTAGATAGACATGCTGAATATTATACCTTACATCATTTCTTAAAGGGGTTGTGTCACAAAACATATTCTACATTTTTCAAACTAGCCCCTGGATCTAAATACTATTGTAATTGCATGTAATTAAAAATGTATTATAGCCAGTGAGCTATTCAATAAAATGTATCTGTATAGCGCCACCTGCTGTTTGCTTTTTTCCTTATTTTTTTTGTCCGACTCACTGAGCTGGTCGCGTGTGCTGAATTTAAATCTTCAGCTGCCACCAGCCATAGGTTCTGTTTGAAGCTGTGGCAGTTACTGGGAGAGAGCTGCAGCAGAAAGGACGCGCCCCTGAGTTGCCAGGTAGCAGAACAATTGGAGCAGTGAATGTGGAGATCTCTGGCTTCATGTGAGGTACAGGGCTGGTTCTAGCTTTGTTAGAAAGGTATTGTCATGTACTATTTTTTTTAAATATATTTTTCAATCATGGCATAACCCCTTTAAAAGGGAGCCATATGAGATCGATATAGGATCTGCTTGTTTTCCGGGAACAGCGCCACTTTTGCCTAAGGCTGTGTCTGGTATTGCAGCTCAAGTGGATGCAACAATACCACATACAACCTATGATCAAGGAGCTCCTTTCCAATCTTGTACAGCCCTTTTATAGAGTATACACTCAAGAGCACATACTTTGAGGATGTCTAAGGTTTCTTCTCCAGAACTTTTATGTTGCAGATAGGCCTGTATTTCCCATATGGGTAAGTGGTGAGGAGAGCCAAAAAGTAACTGAAGTGACCATAAAGATAAGGCAGTTGTCAACAGTCCCAAGTTTGCTGGGAATGTCCTGAATTTTCTGAGACAATACTACCAGATTCGGCTTGTAACAGGTAAAAAATGGGCAGTGCTTATGTGAACCCTGCCCAGAAGTGGGCATTACTATGCGGGTAAGGGGTAGAGCTTAAATGCCCCTAAACAGAAATGTTGGAAAGTATGACAATAGTATAGTCTGACAAAAATATTCTGGGGAAAATTACTAAATCAGGGCTGCACAATTTATAATTTTAAAACAAATTTGTAATTACACTGTATACGTATAGACATGGAAGGCCGCTGCTGGGGTTCAGGGCATGCTGACATTATACTTTTGTGGCCACCTTTTCCGGTGTGACTTGACCACTGGAAATGCTGTTACATACTTGTTATGACGCCCCCTGCTGTCCTTTTGATTCCGGCTCAGAACGTGTCCAGGGCCAGTGGTCACACATGCTCAGTAGTTCAGTCCAACCTCTCCGATCTTCTGGTATACGGGCAGCGGAGAGATTCCTCTTATTATGTAGGCCCAGTAATAAGGATCAGTGCGCTAAAAGCTACTTCTCATCAGCACTGGACACATTAGGTGGAGGTTCTGAGACCAAAAAATAAAAAAACACCAGGGGGCGCCATAACCAGTAGCAGCAATATCTACACCCAGGGGCAGGAGAGTAAAATGGAATCAAATTTTTCAGTTTTTGGTGATCTAACCGAAAAATCATTGGACAACCACTTGTGTGTAGATAGTACATGCGATGGCGCCCCAAGCAGTGACCTTTCCTTGTTAAAGGGGTTGCCCATTACAACAACTTATCCCTATCCATAGGATAGGGGATAAATGTCTGATTGGTGGGTTTGTCCATTGAGGCCTTGGTTGATCGTGAATGAATGGAGTGGCAGACATGTATGCGTCGCTCTATTCGAGGCTTTGGGACTACTTTGTACAAGTGCTTTGTTATCTCCGACAGCCACATAGAGTTGTATGGAGCAGCAGCACTTGAGTGTTTACTACTCCAATCAAACAAGGGAACACGTGATCAGCAGGGGCCCTAGCAGTCGGTACCCCTGACATTTGCAAAAGGAAGTGAAGGAAGAGCACCCATAATCCAAAAATAGGTACGGTGCACGCCCAAACGGGAGCCGAGTCCAAATCAGTCCCAAAAAATTGTCCTTAAAGAAAGGAGGGCAGCACTAGTAGATGCAAGTGAAAAAGCGTAAAATTATATTATATATTCAGCCATCCAGATGATGCTGAATTGCTGAGCATGGAATAAAATTTAATGTTTTTTTCACTTGCATCTACGAGGCTTCCCTCCTCTGTTTTTGGTACCCCTAACAAACTGACACTTATCCCCTATTCTGTGGATAGGAGATAAGTAGTTGTAATGGGACAACCTCTTTAATGTCTTTGGCAAAACACCATAAATGATTGGCACTAGTGATAAGTAGGTGCTGGTCTAGAGATATTATATACATGAGTCCTCATGACTAGGGATAAGGGAACTTGTGTTTCAAGTTCGGTCGGGTTTGGGTTATCTAAGAATTCCGTTATGGATTACGCTACCACGGACCATAAGTTATGGTCCATGGTAGCAGAATCCATAACGGAATTCTTATATAACCCGAACCTTGTACGCCGAACTTGAAAACAGAAGTTCGCTCATCCCCATTTATGACATAATTTGTGGGTGTTCCAAATGTGTCAGATTGAAAACCCCTCTAACTGTACATGTGAAGTACCCATTAGTGGCCTCCATAGGTGTTGCAAGGTTCGTGCTCTGTCTTCTAGTGCAGGCGTCTACCTTTATAAGATCCAGTTCCCTTAAGCCCACTTTCAGATGAGGATTTGTCATGGATTTTCGTTGCAGAAAATAAAATATAATTATGTCGATCTGTTTAGAAAACTCTCTTGAGCTATTTTAGTATTAATATGAACTTCCAACCTTTGTGACTTGCGTCTTTACCTCCTCACAATGACCGTTGTATATACGTCCTACTACTATGATCACTGTGGTAATTACAAAGATGTTCCCTTCACTTGGCGGCCATACTTCCTGCATTGTTTTCCCGATGAACGCCAAGGAGAATTGTTTAGAAGGCCTGACCCCGAGCACCTGTTGTGTGTTGGACTCCATTGTTTCCCGTGTACCTTGCATAAATATTTGTATATTGTGTTACTTTGTTGCAGGAAGAGTTTGTAGAGCGCGGCCACCACTTCTCCCTCGGTCACAATGCAGACAGGCAGCAGAGAATAGGCATTGATCTGCAGGCTGGAATGCCATTCAATACTTGTAAAACTGATTAATCCTCCATCTCCAGGCCGTGTACACAAATCTGAACCAGCCACAGCTGCTAATCACTCGAGAGTCAGCACTGGTAATTGGAGGTAATTGCATAGAAGGTGATAAAATATTCATTGTCTATATAGAAAATAAATTCTGAGCAGATGAGACCTGATGATTGTGCTCTTAAAGGGGAGGTCCACTTTAGAAAACCTTTTTTGATACACTCTATTAGGAAATTCCTAGTAGTTAACAAAGGGAGATCCTTGATTTCAGGATCCTTATCTCTTGGCCTGAGTGGAGAGTGGCTACAAGAGCATCTCTCACTCCAGAAAACCTGTCCTGTAATAAAGATTACCTCTTGAGTTGAATGGGTACTTTGTGATGCTTAATGGAGGTATTCCGGTACTTTCACGCTATCCCCTAAGTACAGGATCCCCACGATCACAGGAACGAGGGCCCGGTACCCTGCAGGGACCCCCAAAATGATGGTGCTCTCTGTCACTCCATTCATCTATATGGGACCTACTGGAAATAGTTAAACGCATGTCTGACCTGCTGCTCTGTTCATTTTGAGGGGCCCTGGGTGGCTTCCATTCTTATTAGTAGGGACACAGTGTTAGGACTTCCCTCATCGATCTACTAGTTATTCAGATACAGGAAAACATGAAATTGCTGGAATACCCCTTCAACTTTCCCTGTGGTGGTGGTGCAAGGAAATGACTGCCAGGTTTCCCCACACATAACATCTGATTTCTGGGGGTTCCAGCAAGTGCAGAGAGCTATTGCCAGCATCTGGGGTATCGCTTGCCCCTTAGGAGGTTTCTACGAAATATGTCCCTCTTATAGAGCAAGTAATCATGACGCCAGTTACAGTTAAGCAATGAGGACATGGAGTCCCCTTTGTAGATGGTATAAATGTGGGTATTCAGATGTAGGATTGCTGGAGTGGTGTAGAGTGGTCTATAATGTCTCTGTAGATGTTGTATGCACGTGTCACAGTGCTCCTACATGGATATCCTTAGGCCCCAGATGTGGTGTAGTCCAAAGCAAGTGCAAGAAGGAGTTGTTGAACTTGGGTGATGAATGGGTAGAAAAAACAGAGTCCAGACTTTGTATTAACGTTGAACACTGCTTTACTTGGCATAAACGGTAATCCAAACAGTTTCCACGCTATCTTGGTCATCAGCAGGTATTGGTTTAACTTTGGCAGGTAAACACTTCTGCAACAATCTTAGCTTTGCTATGCGGTAGCTTTCTCAGCTCTGCTAAGTTGGCTGGACTAAATAGGAACTTTCCACTTCTGCTGGAATTTAGCTTAGCTGTAGTCTGTCTCTTACTTTAATCCTAGGAACTTCTTCCTGGCATCAAGCTCTCAGCTTGGATTTTAAGGAAATGCAACCCCAGGAGGGGACAAACAACCATGTAGACTTCAGTGGCTGGGCCTAGCAGAGAAGACAGTGCTCTGCTAGCCAACACACAACCTTTCCTTAGGAGGGGGTAGGCTAGACTGACTAACACTAACTAACTCATCCCTCTCTAGAGAAGGCTGGAAGGAACTAGAAGGTTCCTCTTCAGGGAAACTAACACACTGCCAATGTTGCTGCCACCTGCTGGTGAACCAGGCACATTACACTTGAACATTATTTTACAAGGAAATACATACACACATTGCAGGAAATGGCAAATTATATATAAGATGACACGGGATCACACAATGCAGATAGTGGGGGTACAAAAGAGGTGGTAATGCCACTCTGGGTCATTACAAAAGGTCATCAGTTTTATTGTCAAAGAACCCTTCTAGCAAGAGTGGATTGTCCAACCACTTTAATTATTATAAGTTAGCATTGCATTTATTTAATCAAAATTCAGTAAATTATTTAGGATATTCTCGGCCTATATTGTTGGACGTACCCTTTATGTAACCATGTGGAAATCTATATAGAGTATATTTTTTAATGCAGTTTTTGTAGTGTGCTAGTGGCAGCTTCATTACAGAACGCCTGTGTGGTGGCACATGGAGTCCCTACGATGTTATGAAGCTGTAGACAATCCATGTGGATCTGTGAGGCACTGTGGTCCATATGGCATCTAATGAAACATGCTCCTCAGAAATCAGAGGTACAGTATTGCTGGTGTACATCGAAGAATGCCAAAGATCAACATAAGCCCCCTTGTGGTTTTGGGTTATGAAATACAGACAGAAGGGTCTGGTGTTTGTCTTCCTCTCCTCACCATTTCAATAAATCTTGTTTCATACAGAAAGCACCCACAGCTAATGTCCGCGATCGACAGTAATGCCGACCATAGACATTTAACTCCTCAGATGCAGTGGTCAAATGTGACTACAGCGTCTAAAGAGGCTAAAACCTGGGTCAGGCGTACTTTCCCCCGGCGAAGAATGGGGAAAGCATCCTGTTCTAATAATGAGCCAGAGCCTGTACTAGGCTTTCAGGCTCATTATTATTATTATTATATCCCAGTTCAGGCCAACAGGTGGCAGCACTGAACTGGGATATATTGATTTCTGTACAGAATAATCAAACAAATTCCATTATTCTGTGCAAGTTGCAATCTGATGATTGCAAGTTATGGTCCATTTGGGGCCCAAAAGTTAAAAAAAAAAAGTTAAAAAAAAAAAGTTAAAAAAAAAGTAAAATTTTTTTTAAATTCAAATTACCCCCCTTTCCCCGAAAAATAAAATAAAAAAATAAATAAAAAAATAACATAATGGGCATTGGCGAGTGCTAAAAACATCTGTACTATTAAAATATAAAAAAGTTATCCCAAACAGTGGAAAAAAATGGCCGATTTGCCGTTTTTTCATCTTTTTATCTCCCAAAAAATTCAATAAAAAGTGATCAATAAATTATACACACCCCAAAATGGTATTATCAAAAACTATAGATAGTCCTGCAAAAAATTAGACCCCACGCACACATCATAACTACACCCCACGTAGACATAACTAGAACAAAGTTATGGGGGTAAGAAGTTTTCATTTTTTCAGTATTAAAGGGAACCTGTCATCACCTTTATGTTGACCTCACTGAGGGCAGCATAGAATAGTGACAGAAATGCTGATGTCAGCGGTGTGTCACTCCTGAGCTAAAAGTAAGTGGTTGCTGAGAACCAGCATCATAATCATTGCAGCCCAGGCCTTGAAAAGAGTCAAATCTACCTGAGAAGAGTCCTGGTTATTCATAATCTCCTGCTCTCTCACCCATCTGCTGATGATTGGCAGTTCTCTCCTAGAGAGGAAGGGAGAAAACTAGGTAGGAGACTGTCAGCCATCAGCAGGTGGCAGGAGAGCAGAAAATCATGAATAACCAGGACTCTTCTCAGGTGGCCGTGACTCTTCTCCAGGCCCAGTCTGCAATGATTATGATGTTGGTTCTCAGCAACTACTTACTTTTAACTTATAAATGACAGACCGCTGAAATCAACTCGCCTGTCTCTACTTTTTTCTGCCGTTAGTATGGACAGCATAAAGACGATGACGGGTTCCCTTTAAAATGCTATAAAAACTATACATATGTGGTATTGCCATATTCTTACTGATCTGGAGAATGAAGAGCACAAGTCAGTTTTACTACGTAGTGAAGGGCCAAAAAACAACAACAAAAAAACTTAAAAACTGTGGTGCAATTTTTGTGTTTTTTTCCAATTCCACCCCATTTGTAATTTTTTTTACTGTATGCCATATTAAATGGTGGCATTAGAAAGTACAACTTGACCCGCCAAAAAATCTCTCATACGGAAAATCGTCGCATCATGAAAGGGTTATAATATATTTGTTTAAACTCTGCAAGAGGGCCACCATCTAGTATGTACTGGGCCCATCAGTTACTAGGGCCCCAGTGGGAATCCTTACCTTGCACCAGCTATAGATTTGCCCATTTCCTTGCCTCTTATCAGGACAACCCTGTCTATATAACTTATTAATGCATATGGGCATCATAGAGGAGGGTCCCCCACTAAGGTCCCTGCAAAAACACTATACTACAGGGTGGGCCATTTATATGGATACACCTTAATAAAATGGGAATGGTTGGTGATATTAACTTCCTGTTTGTGGCACATTAGTATATGTGAGGGGGAAACTTTTCAAGCTGGGTGGTGACCATGGCGGCCATTTTGAAGTCGGCCATTTTGAATCCAACTTTAGTTTTTTCAACAGGAAGAGGGTCATGTGACACATCAAACTTATTGGGAATTTCACAAGAAAAACAATGGTGTGCTTGGTTTTAACGTAACTTTATTCTTTCATGAGTTATTTACAAGTTTCTGACCACTTATAAAATGTGTTCAATGTGCTACCCATTGTGTTGGATTGTCAATGCAACCCTCTTCTCCCACTCTTCACACACTGATAGCAACACCGCAGGAGAAATGCTAGCACAGGCTTCCAGTATCCGTAGTTTCAGGTGCTGCACATCTCGTATCTTCACAGCATATGCTGTGCAGCACCTGAAACTACGGATACTGGAAGCCTGTGCTAGCATTTCTCCTGCGGTGTTGCTATCAGTGTATGAAGAGTGGGAGAAGAGGGTTGTGGTTTTTGTGACTGCACTTGGGGACACTTTCAAAGTTTTCCCAATTTTTCGGACTGACTGACCTTCATTTCTTAAAGTAATGATGGCCACTCGTTTTTCTTTACGTAGCTGCTTTTTTCTTGCCATAATACAAATTCTAACAGTCTATTCAGTAGGACTATCAGCTGTGTATCCACCTGACTTCTCCACAACGCAACTGATGGTCCCAACCCCATTTATAAGGCAAGAAATCCCACTTATTAAACCTGACAGGGCACACCTGTGAAGTGAAAACCATTTCAGGTGACTACCTCTTGAAGCTCATCAAGAGAATGCCAAGAGTGTGCAAAGCAGTAATCAAAGCAAAAGGTGGCTACTTTGAAGAACCTAGAATATGACATATTTTCAGTTGTTTCACACTTTTTTGTTATGTATATAATTCCACATGTGTTATTCATAGTTTTGATGCCTTCAGTGTGAATCTACAATTTTCATAGTCATGAAAATAAAGAAAACTCTTTGAATGAGAAGGTGTGTCCAAACTTTTGGTCTGTACTGTATATCAGAAGTATAATTTCATATATTTTTTAATAATTACATATTTATTGTGTGCCATAGATTTTTTTTTTACGATTACAAAAAAATATAAAAACATACTTCTGCTGTATATGAACAACTAATACATGAGAAACTACTATGATGTTTCTCTGCAGCATTTTGACATTGAGCTCTATAGCTCAGGGGTTAAAATGGCTGTTTCACTTCAGCAAGTTGCATTTATCATGTAGAGAAAGTTAATAAAAGGTTCTTACTAATGTATTGTAATTGTCCATATTGACTCCTTTGCTGGCTTTATTCATTTTTCCGTCACATTATACACTGCTCGTTTCCATTGTTACGACCACTCTGCAATCCATCAGCGGTGGCCATGCTTGCACAATATAGGAAAAGGTGTCGGCCTTTCTGGTGGCCGGAGCAATGGGAGCTCACATAAGCTGGTTCTTTTTTCTATAGTGTCCAAGCACGGCCACCACTGCTGGATTGCGGGGTGGTTGTAACCATGGATACAAGCAGTGTATAATGTGATAGAAAAATTAATCCAGCCAGCAAAGGAAGCAATATGGATAATCACAGTCCTTTAGTAACTTTCTCTACATGATAAGTGTTATTTGCTGACGTGACATAACCCCCTTAAGGTTCTTGCCTTTAATGTAGATGGTTGTGAGTTCAAATCCTGACAGAAACATTTTAAAAATAGAGACTAAATAAAACTTAAATATACAGGGTGTCCCCAAGCATCATCTTCATAGCACTGACTCCATATATAGACATAGAACAGGGACTCCCGAGCCATATATGGAGTCAGAGCATGGAGCAAAGTACCAGAGTTTAAGACAAGGAGCAAGAAACTAAGGTTTGATAGAATTTCCTTGTGTGTTGTTGGCTTAATTCTAGCTAGTCCTTCGACTACAGCAGACAGGGTCTAATTCTAACTCATATTTACTGTTTTCCTACTTGACTGTTTATCCCCATTAAAACATGTGCTCCATGGACAATGCCACTAAGTGTGTGTTCTGTGCAATGCATGCGTGCCTTGAAGAGCCTTTTGAGGGTGAATACAATTTCACTAGATGCAATCATGCTGCATATTTGGAAGCCCAAATCTTGGATCTAAATAAGCAACTTGAAATACTTAGGGGCAGGGCCGCCATCAGGGGGGCACAGCCGATACCCCAGTAAGGGGCCCGGACCCCAGCCAGTTCCAATTTATTTTATTTTTTTATATATATTTTTTCCTCCCATTTGTCAGTGACTTGAACTTCATTGCATCGCTAGAGGGGGGCAATTGATTATTCCTTGCCCTACTCCCCCCCCCCCCCCCCGCAGATTCCCGTATACCTGATATACCGGCTGCCTTCCCCTTTAAAAGGCTCTGACTCTCTGAGCCGCTGCGCAGGTGACCACAGACGCTGCCTGCTGCCTCACGCCGCGACGCCGCCTTCAGATTAGCGCGCTGCCGCCTGCCTGCCACTGCCAGACAGTCAATTCTGGTTTGCAGGCTTGCAGCAAGGCCCGGTGGCGCGAACTTCTGTTCTGGGAGTGGGACTGGAAAGAATTGTGGAAACCTGCCCAGCTGCCCTAGTGCCCTCACCCCACTTAGCCAGCCCAGGAAGGAGTCATTGCCGGCTCCATGCTCCAGCCTCCACTCCATCACACACATGTTGGACCACTTGGACAGACCCCAATGTCTGTTTTCTGGATTATACCACAGGGCCATGATCCTCCATCACTTATTGTTATTAACCCCTCCCTTGCCAGCCCACCCAGCCCCATTTAGCTGTGTGTTCTGCTTTGAAAAATAAAATAAAAAATGTTTAGGCCATGAAGGGGTTAATTAAGTGTTGGAGGGGGTGGGGGGTGTTATTATTGTGCATATTGTGTTTGGGATCCATTTAACAAGTTTGACCAGTTGGATTTGAGAGTGGGTTTGAGAGTCCATAACAGTGTGTCATCCACAGATCCCCCATAACAGTGTGTCATCCACAGATCCCCCATAACAGTGTGTCATCCACAGATCCCCCATAACAGTGTGTCATCTACAGATCCCCCATAACAGTGTGTCATCCACAGATCCCCCATAACAGTGTGTCATCCACAGATCCCCCATAACAGTGTGTCATCCACAGATCCCCCATAACAGTGTGTCATCCACAGATCCCCCATATCAGTGTGTCATCCACAGATCCCCCATAACAGTGTGTCATCCACAGATCCCCATAACAGTGTGTCATCTACAGATCCCCCATAACAGTGTGTCATCCACAGATCCCCCCATAACAGTGTGTCATCCACAGATCCCCCATAACAGTGTGTCATCCACAAATCCCCCATAACAGTGTGTCATCCGCAGATCCTCCATAACAGTGTGTCATCCAGAGATCCCCCATAACAGTGTGTCATCCACAGATCCCCCATAACAGTGTTTCATCCACAGATCCCCCATAACAGTGTGTCATCCACAGATCCCCCATAACAGTGTGTCATCCACAGATCCCCCATAACAGTGTGTCATCCACAGATCCCCATAAGTGTGTCATCCACAGATCCCCCATAACAGTGTGTCATCCACAGATCCCCCATAACAGTGTGTCATCCACAGATCCCCATAACAGTGTGTCATCCACAGATCCCCATAACAGTGTGTCATCTACAGATCCCCCATAACAGTGTGTCATCCACAGATCCCCCCATAACAGTGTGTCATCCACAGATCCCCCATAACAGTGTGTCATCCACAAATCCCCCATAACAGTGTGTCACCCGCAGATCCTCCATAACAGTGTGTCATCCAGAGATCCCCCATAACAGTGTGTCATCCACAGATCCCCCATAAGTGTGTCATCCACAGATCCCCCATAACAGTGTGTCATCCACAGATCCCCCATAACAGTGTGTCATCCACAGATCCCCATAACAGTGTGTCATCCACAGATCCCCCATAACAGTGTTTCATCCACAGATCCCCCATAACAGTGTGTCATCCACAAATCCCCCATAACAGTGTGTCATCCACAGATCCTCCATAACAGTGTGTCATCCACAGATCCCCCATAACAGTGTGTCATCCACAGATCCCCCATAACAGTGTGTCATCCACAGATCGCCCATAAGTGTGTCATCCACAGATCCCCCATAACAGTGCGCCTGCGCACTGAGGAAGAGAGAGAAAGGAGGGGAAAGAATCCGCAAAAGCAAGCAGAGGACAGCACAGCAGACGACTGAATAACTTCTTTTGTAAGTAAATTGCTTTATTATAAATGCAGTATAATGTCTGTTTTTGTCTTTTATTATATTTTGGCTTTTGCTTAACCACTTCAGCCCCGCTAGGTGAAACCCCCTTCATGACCAGAGCACTTTTTACACTTCGGCACTACACTCCTTTCACCGTTTATCGCTCGGTCATGCAACTTACCACCCAAATGAATTTTACCTCCTTTTCTTCTCACTAATGGAGCTTTCATTTGGTGGTATTTTATTGCTGCTGACATTTTTACTTTTTTTGTTATTAATCGAAATGTAACGATTTTTTTGCAAAAAAATGACATTTTTCACTTTCAGCTGTAAAATTTTGCAAAAAAAACGACATCCATATATAAATTTTTCACCAAATTTATTGTTCTACATGTCTTTGATAAAAAAAAAATGTTTGGGCAAAAAAAAAATGGTTTGGGTAAAAGTTATAGCATTTACAAACTATGGTACAAAAATGTGAATTTCCGCTTTTTGAAACAGCTCTGACTTTCTGAGCACCTGTCATGTTTCCTGAGGTTCTACAATGCCCAAACAGTAGAAAACCCCCACAAATGACCCCATTTCGGAAAGTAGACACCCTAAGGTATTCGCTGATGGGCATAGTGAGTTCTTAGAACTTTTTATTTTTTGTCACAAGTTAGCGGAAAATGATGATTATTATTATTATTTTTTTTTTTCTTACAAAGTCTCATATTCCACTAACTTGCGACAAAAAATAAAAATTTTTAGGAACTCACCATGCCCCTCACAGAATACCTTGGGGTGTCTTCTTTCCAAAATGGGGTCACTTGTGGGGTAGTTATACTGCCCTGGCAATTTAGGGGCCCAAATGTGTGAGAAGTACTTTGCAATCAAAATGTGTAAAAAATGACCGGTGAAATCCAAAAGGTGCACTTTGGAATATGCGCCCCTTTGCCCACCTTGGCTGCAAAAAAGTGTCACACATCTGGTATCGCCGTACTCAGGAGAAGTTGGGGAATGTGTTTTGGGCTGTCATTTTACATATACCCATGCTGGGTGAGAGAAATATCTTGGCAAAAGACAACTTTTCCCATTTTTTTATACAAAGTTGGCATTTGACCAAGATATTTTTCTCACCCAGCATGGGTATATGTAAAATGACACCCCAAAACACATTGCCCAACTTCTCCTGAGTACGGCGATACCAGATGTGTCACACTTTTTTGCTGCCAAGGTGGGCAAAGGGGCACATATTCCAAAGTGCACCTTTCGGATTTTGCAGGGCATTTTTTACACATTTTGATTGCAAAGTTCTTCTCACACATTTGGGCCCCTAAATTGCCAGGGCAGTATAACTACGCCACAAGTGACCCCATTTTGGAAAGAAGACACCCCAAGGTATTCCGTGGGGGGCACGGCGAGTTCCTAGAATTTTTTATTTTTTGTCACAATTTAGCGGAAAATGATGATTTTTCTTTTTTTTTCTTTTTTCCTTACAAAGTCTCATATTCCACTAACTTGCGACAAAAAATTAAAAATTCTAGGAACTCGCCATGCCCCCCACGGAATACCTTGGGGTGTCTTCTTTCCAAAATGGGGTCACTTGTGGCGTAGTTATACTGCCCTGGCAATTTAGGGGCCCAAATGTGTAAGAAGTACCTTGCAATCAAAATTAGGGATGAGCGAACTCGAACTGTATAGTTCGGGTTCGTACCGAATTTTGGGGTGTCCGTGACACGGACCCGAACCCGGACATTTTCGTAAAAGTCCGGGTTCGGGTTCGGTGTTCGTCGCTTTCTTCGCGCTTTTGTGACGCTTTCTTGGCGCTTTTTGAAAGGCTGCAAAGCAGCCAATCAACAAGCGTCATACTACTTGCCCCAAGAGGCCATCACAGCCATGCCTACTATTGGCATGGCTGTGATTGGCCAGAGCACCATGTGACCCAGCCTCTATTTAAGCTGGAGTCACATAGCGCCGCCCGTCACTCTGCTCTGATTAGCGTAGGGAGAGGTTGCGGCTGCGACAGTAGGGCGAGATTAGGCAGATTAACTCCTCCAAAGGACTTGATTAACTGATCGATCTGCAGCTGTGGATCATTGAGCTGCTGATCCTCAATTGCTCACTGTTTTTAGGCTGCACAGACCGTTTGTCAGTCTCATTTTTCTGGGGTGATCGGCGGCCATTTTGTGTCTTGTGGTGCGCCAGCACAAGCTGCGACCAAGTGCATTTAACCCTCAATGGTGTGGTTGTTTTTTGGCTAAAGCCTACATCAGGGTGAAGCTGTCACACCAAGTGCATTTAACCAGCAATAGTCTGTTCATTTTTTGGCCATATACAAAATCAGGGGCAAGCTGCGCCTGTCACCAAGTGCATTTAACCCTCAATGGTGTGGTTGTTTTTTGGCTAAAGCCTACATCAGGGTGAAGCTGTCACACCAAGTGCATTTAACCAGCAATAGTCTGTTCATTTTTTGGCCATATACAAAATCAGGGGCAAGCTGCGCCTGTCACCAAGTGCATTTAACCCTCAATGGTGTGGTTGTTTTTTGGCTAAAGCCTACATCAGGGTGAAGCTGTCACACCAAGTGCATTTAACCAGCAATAGTCTGTTCATTTTTTGGCCATATACAAAATCAGGGGCAAGCTGCGCCTGTCACCAAGTGCATTTAACCCTCAATGGTGTGGTTGTTTTTTGGCTAAAGCCTACATCAGGGTGAAGCTGTCACACCAAGTGCATTTAACCAGCAATAGTCTGTTCATTTTTTGGCCATATCCCAGTCTAATTCTGTCACTAAATCCATACCGGTCACCCAGCGCCTAAATACTAGGCCTCAAATTTATATCCAGCTAAATCTGTCCCTAGTGCTGTAGCTGGGCGAGTTATTTAGTGTCCGTTCAAGCACATTTCTTGTTCTGGGTTGAAATACAATTCCCAATTTAGCAATTTCATAATTTAGTGGTTCCTGCTATATCAGAGCTCTTTGAAATCTATCCCAAAAAGGGTATATAATATTGAAGGTGCACATAGGGTCATTCAGAGTAACTTCACACACACCCGCTACTGTGTATTTCCAAGTCTAATTCTGTCACTAAATCCATACCGGTGACCCAGCGCCTAAATACTAGGCCTCAAATTTAATTCCCTCTAAATCTCTCGTTACCCACCGCTGTACTGTTGTTGCTGGGCAAGATATTTAGTGTCCGTCAAAGCACATTTTTTGTTCTGGGTTGAAGTACAATTCCCAATTTAGCAATTTCATAATTTAGTGGTTTCTGCTATATCAGAGCTATTTGAAATCTATCCCAAAAAGGGTATATAATATTGAAGGTGCACATAGGGTCATTCAGAATAACTTCACACACACCCGCTACTGTGTATTTCCAAGTCTAATTCTGTCACTAAACCCATACCTGTCACCCAGCGCCTAAATACTAGGCCTCAAATTTAAATCCCTCTAAATCTCTCGTTACCGTTGTCCTGTTGTAGCTGGGAAAGTTATTTAGTGCCCGTCAAAGCACATTTTTTGTTCTGGGTTGAAGTACAATTCCCAATTTAGCAATTTCATAATTTAGTGGTTCCTGCTATATCAGAGCTATTTGAAATCTATCCCAAAAAGGGTATATAATATTGAAGGTGCACATAGGGTCATTCAGAATAACTTCACACACACCCGCTACTGTGTATTTCCAAGTCTAATTCTGTCACTAAATCCATACCGGTGACCCAGCGCCTAAATACTAGGCCTCAAATTTAATTCCCTCTAAATCTCTCGTTACCCACCGCTGTACTGTTGTTGCTGGGCAAGATATTTAGTGTCCGTCAAAGCACATTTTTTGTTCTGGGTTGAAGTACAATTCCCAATTTAGCAATTTCATAATTTAGTGGTTTCTGCTATATCAGAGCTATTTGAAATCTATCCCTAAAAGGGTATATAATATTGAAGGTGCACATAGGGTCATTCAGAATAACTTCACACACACCCGCTACTGTGTATTTCCAAGTCTAATTCTGTCACTAAACCCATACCTGTCACCCAGCGCCTAAATACTAGGCCTCAAATTTAAATCCCTCTAAATCTCTCGTTACCGTTGTCCTGTTGTAGCTGGGAAAGTTATTTAGTGCCCGTCAAAGCACATTTTTTGTTCTGGGTTGAAGTACAATTCCCAATTTAGCAATTTCATAATTTAGTGGTTCCTGCTATATCAGAGCTATTTGAAATCTATCCCAAAAAGGGTATATAATATTGAAGGTGCACATAGGGTCATTCAGAATAACTTCACACACACGCTTCTGTGCATTTCCAAGTCTAATTCTGTCACTAAATCCATACCGGTGACCCAGCGCCTAAATACTAGGCCTCAAATTTAATTCCCTCTAAATCTCTCGTTACCCACCGCTGTACTGTTGTTGCTGGGCAAGATATTTAGTGTCCGTCAAAGCACATTTTTTGTTCTGGGTTGAAGTACAATTCCCAATTTAGCAATTTCATAATTTAGTGGTTTCTGCTATATCAGAGCTATTTGAAATCTATCCCTAAAAGGGTATATAATATTGAAGGTGCACATAGGGTCATTCAGAATAACTTCACACACACCCGCTACTGTGTATTTCCAAGTCTAATTCTGTCACTAAATCCATACCGGTGACCCAGCGCCTAAATACTAGGCCTCAAATTTAATTCCCTCTAAATCTCTCGTTACCCACCGGTGTACTGTTGTTGCTGGGCAAGATATTTAGTGTCCGTCAAAGCACATTTTTTGTTCTGGGTTGAAGTACAATTCCCAATTTAGCAATTTCATAATTTAGTGGTTTCTGCTATATCAGAGCTATTTGAAATCTATCCCTAAAAGGGTATATAATATTGAAGGTGCACATAGGGTCATTCAGAATAACTTCACACACACCCGCTACTGTGTATTTCCAAGTCTAATTCTGTCACTAAACCCATACCTGTCACCCAGCGCCTAAATACTAGGCCTCAAATTTAAATCCCTCTAAATCTCTCGTTACCGTTGTCCTGTTGTAGCTGGGAAAGTTATTTAGTGCCCGTCAAAGCACATTTTTTGTTCTGGGTTGAAGTACAATTCCCAATTTAGCAATTTCATAATTTAGTGGTTCCTGCTATATCAGAGCTATTTGAAATCTATCCCAAAAAGGGTATATAATATTGAAGGTGCACATAGGGTCATTCAGAATAACTTCACACACACGCTTCTGTGCATTTCCAAGTCTAATTCTGTCACTAAATCCATACCGGTGACCCAGCGCCTAAATACTAGGCCTCAAATTTAATTCCCTCTAAATCTCTCGTTACCCACCGCTGTACTGTTGTTGCTGGGCAAGATATTTAGTGTCCGTCAAAGCACATTTTTTGTTCTGGGTTGAAGTACAATTCCCAATTTAGCAATTTCATAATTTAGTGGTTTCTGCTATATCAGAGCTATTTGAAATCTATCCCTAAAAGGGTATATAATATTGAAGGTGCACATAGGGTCATTCAGAATAACTTCACACACACCCGCTACTGTGTATTTCCAAGTCTAATTCTGTCACTAAATCCATACCGGTGACCCAGCGCCTAAATACTAGGCCTCAAATTTAATTCCCTCTAAATCTCTCGTTACCCACCGGTGTACTGTTGTTGCTGGGCAAGATATTTAGTGTCCGTCAAAGCACATTTTTTGTTCTGGGTTGAAGTACAATTCCCAATTTAGCAATTTCATAATTTAGTGGTTTCTGCTATATCAGAGCTATTTGAAATCTATCCCTAAAAGGGTATATAATATTGAAGGTGCACATAGGGTCATTCAGAATAACTTCACACACACACGCTTCTGTGCATTTCCAAGTCTAATTCTGTCACTAAATCCATACCGGTCACCCAGCGCCTAAATACTAGGCCTCAAATTTATATCCCGCTGAATTTGAATACAATACATTGGGCCAAATAATATATTTGTTGTTGTGGTGAACCATAACAATGAGAAAAACATCTAGTAAGGGACGCGGACGTGGACATGGTCGTGGTGGTGTTAGTGGACCCTCTGGTGCTGGGAGAGGACGTGGCCGTTCTGCCACATCCACACGTCCTAGTGTACCAACTACCTCAGGTCCCAGTAGCCGCCAGAATTTACAGCGATATATGGTGGGGCCCAATGCCGTTCTAAGGATGGTAAGGCCTGAGCAGGTACAGGCATTAGTCAATTGGGTGGCCGACAGTGGATCCAGCACGTTCACATTATCTCCCACCCAGTCTTCTGCAGAAAGCGCACAGATGGCGCCTGAAAACCAACCCCATCAGTCTGTCACATCACCCCCATGCATACCAGGGAAACTGTCTCAGCCTCAAGTTATGCAGCAGTCTCTTATGCTGTTTGAAGACTCCGCTGGCAGGGTTTCCCAAGGGCATCCACCTAGCCCTTCCCCAGCGGTGAAAGACATAGAATGCACTGACGCACAACCACTTATGTTTCCTGATGATGAGGACATGGGAATACCACCTCAGCATGTCTCTGATGATGACGAAACACAGGTGCCAACTGCTGCGTCTTTCTGCAGTGTGCAGACTGAACAGGAGGTCAGGGATCAAGACTGGGTGGAAGACGATGCAGGGGACGATGAGGTCCTAGACCCCACATGGAATGAAGGTCGTGCCACTGACTTTCACAGTTCGGAGGAAGAGGCAGTGGTGAGACCGAGCCAACAGCGTAGCAAAAGAGGGAGCAGTGGGCAAAAGCAGAACACCCGCCGCCAAGAGACTCCGCCTGCTACTGACCGCCGCCATCTGGGACCGAGCACCCCAAAGGCAGCTTCAAGGAGTTCCCTGGCATGGCACTTCTTCAAACAATGTGCTGACGACAAGACCCGAGTGGTTTGCACGCTGTGCCATCAGAGCCTGAAGCGAGGCATTAACGTTCTGAACCTGAGCACAACCTGCATGACCAGGCACCTGCATGCAAAGCATGAACTGCAGTGGAGTAAACACCTTAAAACCAAGGAAGTCACTCAGGCTCCCCCTGCTACCTCTTCTGCTGCTGCCGCCTCGGCCTATTCTGCTGCTGCCGCCTCGGCCTCTTCCTCCGCCTCTGGAGGAACGTTGGCACCTGCCGCCCAGCAAACAGGGGATGTACCACCAACACCACCACCACCACCTCCGTCACCAAGCGTCTCAACCATGTCACACGCCAGCGTTCAGCTCTCCATCTCACAAACATTTGATAGAAAGCGTAAATTCCCACCTAGCCACCCTCGATCCCTGGCCCTGAATGCCAGCATTTCTAAACTACTGGCCTATGAAATGCTGTCATTTAGGCTGGTGGACACAGACAGCTTCAAACAGCTCATGTCGCTTGCTGTCCCACAGTATGTTGTTCCCAGCCGGCACTACTTCTCCAAGAGAGCCGTGCCTTCCCTGCACAACCAAGTATCCGATAAAATCAAGTGTGCACTGCGCAACGCCATCTGTAGCAAGGTCCACCTAACCACAGATACGTGGACCAGTAAGCACGGCCAGGGACGCTATATCTCCCTAACTGCACACTGGGTAAATGTAGTGGCAGCTGGGCCCCAGGCGGAGAGCTGTTTGGCGCACGTCCTTCCGCCGCCAAGGATCGCAGGGCAACATTCTTTGCCTCCTGTTGCCACCTCCTCCTTCTCGGCTTCCTCCTCCTCTTCTTCCACCTGCTCATCCAGTCAGCCACACACCTTCACCACCAACTTCAGCACAGCCCGGGGTAAACGTCAGCAGGCCATTCTGAAACTCATATGTTTGGGGGACAGGCCCCACACCGCACAGGAGTTGTGGCGGGGTATAGAACAACAGACCGACGAGTGGTTGCTGCCGGTGAGCCTCAAGCCCGGCCTGGTGGTGTGTGATAATGGGCGAAATCTCGTTGCAGCTCTGGGACTAGCCAATTTGACGCACATCCCTTGCTTGGCGCATGTGCTGAATTTGGTGGTGCAGAAGTTCATTCACAACTACCCCGACATGTCAGAGCTGCTGCATAAAGTGCGGGCCGTCTGTTCGCGCTTCCGGCGTTCACATCCTGCTGCTGCTCGCCTGTCTGCGCTACAGCGTAACTTCGGCCTTCCCGCTCACCGCCTCATATGCGACGTGCCCACCAGGTGGAACTCCACCTTGCACATGCTGGACAGACTGTGCGAGCAGCAGCAGGCCATAGTGGAGTTTCAGCTGCAGCACGCACGGGTCAGTCGCACTACAGAACAGCACCACTTCACCACCAATGACTGGGCCTCCATGCGAGACCTGTGTGCCCTGTTGCGCTGTTTCGAGTACTCCACCAACATGGCCAGTGGCGATGACACCGTTATCAGCGTTACAATACCACTTCTATGTCTCCTTGAGAAAACACTTAGGGCGATGATGGAAGAGGAGGTGGCCCAGGAGGAGGAGGAGGAGGAGGAGGAAGAGGGGTCATTTTTAGCACTTTCAGGCCAGTCTCTTCGAAGTGACTCAGAGGGAGGTTTTTGGCAACAGCAGAGGCCAGGTACAAATGTGGCCAGCCAGGGCCCACTACTGGAGGACGAGGAGGACGAGGATGAGGAGGAGGTGGAGGAGGATGAGGATGAAGCATGGTCACAGCGGGGTGGCACCCAACGCAGCTCGGGTCCATCACTGGTGCGTGGCTGGGGGGAAAGGCAGGACGATGACGATACGCCTCCCACAGAGGACAGCTTGTCCTTATCCCTGGGCAGCCTGGCACACATGAGCGACTACATGCTGCAGTGCCTGCGCAACGACAGCAGAGTTGCCCACATTTTAACCTGTGCGGACTACTGGGTTGCCACCCTGCTGGATCCACGCTACAAAGACAATGTGCCCACCTTACTTCCTGCACTGGAGCGTGATAGGAAGATGCGCGAGTACAAGCGCACGTTGGTAGACACGCTACTGAGAGCATTCCCAAATGTCACAGGGGAACAAGTGGAAGCCCAAGGCCAAGGCAGAGGAGGAGCAAGAGGTCGCCAAGGCAGCTGTGTCACGGCCAGCTCCTCTGAGGGCAGGGTTAGCATGGCAGAGATGTGGAAAACTTTTGTCAACACGCCACAGCTAACTGCACCACCACCTGATACGCAACGTGTTAGCAGGAGGCAACATTTCACTAACATGGTGGAACAGTACGTGTGCACACCCCTCCACGTACTGACTGATGGTTCGGCCCCATTCAACTTCTGGGTCTCTAAATTGTCCACGTGGCCAGAGCTAGCCTTTTATGCCTTGGAGGTGCTGGCCTGCCCGGCAGCCAGCGTTTTGTCTGAACGTGTATTCAGCACGGCAGGGGGCGTCATTACAGACAAACGCAGCCGCCTGTCTACAGCCAATGTGGACAAGCTGACGTTCATAAAAATGAACCAGGCATGGATCCCACAGGACCTGTCCGTCCCTTGTCCAGATTAGACATTAACTACCTCCCCATAACCATATATTATTGGACTCCAGGGCACTTCCTCATTCAATCCTATTTTTATTTTCATTTTACCATTATATTGCGAGGCTACCCAAAGTTGAATGAACCTCTCCTCTGCCTGTGTGCTAGGCCTAAATATATGCCAATGGACTGTTGCAGTGGTGGGTGACGTGAAGCCTCATTCTCTGCTATGACATGCAGACTGATTCTCTGCTGACATGAAGCCAGATCCTCTGTTACGGGAGCTCTCTCCTCTGCCTGGGTGCTGGGCCTAAATTTATGACAATTGACTGTTGCAGTGGTGGGTGACGTGAAGCCTGATTCTCTGCTATGATATGAAGACTGATTCTCTGCTGACATGAAGCCAGATTGTCTGTTACGGGACCTTTCTCCTCTGCCTGGGTTCTGGGCCTAAATTTATGAAAATTGACTGTTGCAGTGGTGGGTGACGTGAAGCCTGATTCTCTGCTATGATATGAAGACTGATTCTCTGCTGACATGAAGCCAGATTGTCTGTTACGGGACCTTTCTCCTCTGCCTGGGTTCTGGGCCTAAATTTATGAAAATTGACTCTTACAGTGGTGGGTGACGTGAAGCCTGATTCTCTGCTATGATATGAAGACTGATTCTCTGCTGACATGAAGCCAGATTCTCTGTTACGGGACCTCTCTCCTCTGCCTGGGTGCTGGGCCTAAATTTATGACAATGGACTGTTGCAGTGGTGGCTGACGTGAAGCCTGATTCTCTGCTATGACATGCAGACTGATTCTCTGCTGTCATGAAGCCAGATTGTCTGTTACGGGACCTCTCTGCTCTGCCTGTGTGCTAGGCCTAAATATATGCCAATGGACTGTTGCAGTGGTGGCTGACGTGAAGCCTCATTCTCTGCTATGACATGCAGACTAATTCTCTGCTGACATGAAGCCAGATTGTCTGTTACGGGACCTCTCTCCTCTGCCTGGGTGCTGGGCCTAAATTTATGACAATGGACTGTTGCAGTGGTGGCTGACGTGAAGCCTGATTCTCTGCTATGACATGCAGACTAATTCTCTGCTGACATGAAGCCAGATTGTCTGTTACGGGACCTCTCTCCTCTGCCTGGGTGCTGGGCCTAAATATATGCCAATGGACTGTTGCAGTGGTGGCTGACGTGAAGCCTCATTCTCTGCTATGACATGCAGACTAATTCTCTGCTGTCATGAAGCCAGATTGTCTGTTACGGGACCTCTCTGCTCTGCCTGTGTGCTAGGCCTAAATATATGCCAATGGACTGTTGCAGTGGTGGGTGACGTGAAGCCTCATTCTCTGCTATGACATGCAGACTGATTCTCTGCTGACATGAAGCCAGATTGTCTGTTACGGGACCTCTCTGCTCTGCCTGTGTGCTAGGCCTAAATATATGCCAATGGACTGTTGCAGTGGTGGGTGACGTGAAGCCTCATTCTCTGCTATGACATGCAGACTGATTCTCTGCTGACATGAAGCCAGATTGTCTGTTACGGGACCTCTCTGCTCTGCCTGTGTGCTAGGCCTAAATATATGCCAATGGACTGTTGCAGTGGTGGGTGACGTGAAGCCTCATTCTCTGCTATGACATGCAGACTGATTCTCTGCTGACATGAAGCCAGATCCTCTGTTACGGGAGCTCTCTCCTCTGCCTGGGTGCTGGGCCTAAATTTATGACAATTGACTGTTGCAGTGGTGGGTGACGTGAAGCCTGATTCTCTGCTATGATATGAAGACTGATTCTCTGCTGACATGAAGCCAGATTGTCTGTTACGGGACCTTTCTCCTCTGCCTGGGTTCTGGGCCTAAATTTATGAAAATTGACTCTTACAGTGGTGGGTGACGTGAAGCCTGATTCTCTGCTATGATATGAAGACTGATTCTCTGCTGACATGAAGCCAGATTCTCTGTTACGGGACCTCTCTCCTCTGCCTGGGTGCTGGGTAGTGTTGAGCGCGAATATTCGAAAAGCAAATTTTTTTCGCGAATATCGCAACTTCGCGATTTCGCGAATATTTCGAATATAGTGCTATATATTCGTAAAAACGAATATTCGTTTTTTGTTTCCCCCCCCCCCCCCACAAAATTACAGTACACATATAATTGATTGTTTCCCAAAGGTCCAACAGCTCAGATCTTACTCACATTGCCTAGAAAGTGATTGAGGCGCGAATCTTCGTAAGGCGATTTTATTAGCGCACATGCGAATATCGGCACGTCCCAGAACAGAGGCAAAGGGCTTTGCATTCATACATTAGTGAATTGAGTTGCGAATCTTCGTAAGGCGATTTTATTAGCGCACATGCGAATATCTACACTTGTCCCAGAACAGAGGCAAAGGGCTTTGCATTCATACATTAGTGATTGAATTGAGCTGCGAATCTTCGTAAGGCGATTTTATTAACGCAAATGCAAATATCTACACTTGTCCCCAGAACAGAGAGGCAAAGGCCTGTGCATTCATATAGTATAGCACCATATTCGCGAATACGTAGAACTTCGTAAAATTCGATTTACGAATATTCGTATTTTTTATTTTACTTTCCACCTTACAGATTACATTGATCTGTACTCTGTCAACTACTGTCATCACCCCCCACTGTATCTCGATTGATTCCCAAAAGTCTCACATTCCCTAGAAAGTGATTGAGGTGCGAATCTTCGTAAGGCGATTTTATTAGCGCACATGCGAATATCTACACTTGTCCCAGAACAGAGGCAAAGGGCATTGCATTCATACATTAGTGATTGAATTGAGTTGCGAATCTTCGTAAGGCGATTTCATTAGCGCACATGTGAATTTTGCATAGCATATGTATTATGCGATAATTCGAATTATCGCATATGCGAAATAATAACGAATTTGAATAATCGCGAATATTTTACGAATATTCTTTCGAATATTCACAAAATTTCGCGAATTCGAATATGGGACATGCCGCTCAACACTAGTGCTGGGCCTAAATTTATGACAATGGACTGTTGCAGTGGTGGGTGACGTGAAGCCTGATTCTCTGCTATGACATGCAGACTGATTCTCTGCTGACATGAAGCCAGATTGTCTGTTACGGGACCTCTCTCCTCTGCCTGGGTGCTGGGCCTAAATATATGCCAATGGACTGTTGCAGTGGTGGCTGACGTGAAGCCTCATTCTCTGCTATGACATGCAGACTAATTCTCTGCTGACATGAAGACAGATTCTCTGTTACGGGACCTCTCTCCTCTGCCTGGGTGCCGGGGCCTAAATATCTGAGAATGGACTGTTCCAGTGGTGGCTGACGTGAAGCCTCATTCTCTGCTATGACATGCAGACTAATTCTCTGCTGACATGAAGACAGATTCTCTGTTACGGGACCTCCCTCCTCTGCCTGGGTGCTGGGCCTAAATATATGCCAATGGACTGTTGCAGTGGTGGCTGACGTGAAGCCTCATTCTCTGCTATGACATGCAGACTGATTCTCTGCTGACATGAAGCCAGATTCTCTGTTACGGGACCTCTCTCCTCTGCCTGTGTGTGTGCTGGGCCTAAATATATGCCAATGGACTGTTGCAGTGGTGGCTGACGTGAAGCCTCATTCTCTGCTATGACATGCAGACTGATTCTCTGCTGACATGAAGCCAGATTCTCTGTTACGGGACCTCTCTCCTCTGCCTGTGTGTGTGCTGGGCCTAAATATATGCCAATGGACTGTTGCAGTGGTGGCTGACGTGAAGCCTCATTCTCTGCTATGACATGCAGACTAATTCTCTGCTGACATGAAGACAGATTCTCTGTTACGGGACCTCCCTCCTCTGCCTGGGTGCTGGGCCTAAATATATGCCAATGGACTGTTGCAGTGGTGGCTGACGTGAAGCCTCATTCTCTGCTATGACATGCAGACTAATTCTCTGCTGACATGAAGACAGATTCTCTGTTACGGGACCTCTCTCCTCTGCCTGGGTGCCGGGGCCTAAATATCTGAGAATGGACTGTTCCAGTGGTGGGTGACGGGAAGCCAGATTCTCTGATATGGAACCTCTCTCCAATTGATTTTGGTTAATTTTTATTTATTTAATTTTTATTTTAATTCATTTCCCTATCCACATTTGTTTGCAGGGGATTTACCTACATGTTGCTGCCTTTTGCAGCCCTCTAGCTCTTTCCTGGGCTGTTTTACAGCCTTTTTAGTGCCGAAAAGTTCGGGTCCCCATTGACTTCAATGGGGTTCGGGTTCGGGACGAAGTTCGGATCGGGTTCGGATCCCGAACCCGAACATTTCCGGGATGTTCGGCCGAACTTCTCGAACCCGAACATCCAGGTGTTCGCTCAACTCTAATCAAAATGTGTAAAAAATGGCCTGCGAAATCCGAAAGGTGCCCCTTTGCCCACCTTGGCTGCAAAAAAGTGTCACACATGTGGTATCGCCGTACTCAGGAGAAGTTGGGCAATGTGTTTTGGGGGGTCATTTTACATATACCCATGCTGGGTGAGAGAAATATCTTGGCAAAAGACAACTTTTCCCATTTTTTTATACAAAGTTGGCATTTGACCAAGATATTTTTCTCACCCAGCATGGGTATATGTAAAATGACACCCCAAAACACATTCCCCAACTTCTCCTGAGTACGGCGATACCACATGTGTGACACTTTTTTGCAGCCTAGATGCGCAAAGGGGCCCAAATTCCTTTTAGGAGGGCATTTTTAGACATTTGGATCCCAGACTTCTTCTCACACTTTCAGGCCCCTAAAAATCCAGGGCAGTATAAATACCCCACATGTGACCCCACTTTGGAAAGAAGACACCCCAAGGTATTCAATGAGGGGCCTGGCGAGTTCCTAGATTTTTTTTTTTTTTTGCATAAGTTAGCGGATATTGATTTTTTTTGTTTTTTTCTCACAAAGTCTCACTTTCCGCTAACTTAGGACAAAAATTTCAATCTTTCATGGACTTAATATGCCCCTCACGGAATATCTTGGGGTGTCTTCTTTCCGAAATGGGGTCACATGTGGGGTATTTATACTGCCCTGGCTTTTTAGGGGCCCTAAAGCGTGAGAAGAAGTCTGGAATATAAATGTCTAAAAATGTTTACGCATTTGGATTCCGTGAGGGGTAGGGTGCGTCCATGTGAGATTTTATTTTTTGACACAAGTTAGTGGAATATGAGACTTTGTAAAAAAGAAAAAAAAAAAAAAACAAACAAAAAATTTCCGCTAACTTGGGCCAAAAAAAATGGCTGAATGGAGCCTTACCAGGGGGGGAGTGATCAATGACAGGGGGGTGATCAATGACAGGGGGGTGATCACCCATATAGACTCCCTGATCACCCCCCTGTCATTGATCACCCCCCCTGTAAGGCTCCATTCAGACATCCGCATGATTTTTTACGGATCCATGGATACATGTATCGGATCCACAGAACACATGCGGACGTCTGAATGGAGCCTTACAGGGGGGTTATCAATGACAGGGGGTGATCAGGGTAATCAGGGTGATCACCCCCCTGTCACTGATCACCCCCCCTGTAAGGCTCCATTCAGACATCCGCATGATTTTTTACGGATCCATGGATACATGGATCGGATCCACAGAACGCATGCGGACGTCTGAATGGAGCCTTACAGGGGGGTTATCAATGACAGGGGGTGATCAGGGTAATCAGGGTGATCACCCCCCTGTCACTGATCACCCCCCCTGTAAGGCTCCATTCAGACATCCGCATGATTTTTTACGGATCCATGGATACATGGATCGGATCCACAGAACGCATGCGGACGTCTGAATGGAGCCTTACAGGGGGGTTATCAATGACAGGGGGTGATCAGGGTAATCAGGGTGATCACCCCCCTGTCACTGATCACCCCCCCTGTAAGGCTCCATTCAGACATCCGCATGATTTTTTACGGATCCATGGATACATGGATCGGATCCACAAAATGCATGCGGACGTCTGAATGGAGCCTTACAGGGGGGTTATCAATGACAGGGGGTGATCAGGGTAATCAGGGTGATCACCCCCCTGTCACTGACCACCCCCCCTGTAAGGCTCCATTCAGACATCCGCATGATTTTTTACGGATCCATGGATACATGGATCGGATCCACAAAATGCATGCGGACGTCTGAATGGAGCCTTACAGGGGGGTTATCAATGACAGGGGGTGATCAGGATAATCAGGGTGATCACCCCCCTGTCACTGATCACCCCCCCTGTAAGGCTCCATTCAGACATCCGCATGATTTTTTACGGATCCATGGATACATGGATCGGATCCACAAAACGCATGCGGACGTCTGAATGGAGCCTTACAGGGGGGTTATCAATGACAGGGGGTGATCAGGGTAATCAGGGTGATCACCCCCCTGTCACTGACCACCCCCCTTGTAAGGCTCCATTCAGACATCCGCATGATTTTTTACGGATCCATGGATACATGGATCGGATCCACAAAATGCATGCGGACGTCTGAATGGAGCCTTACAGGGGGGTTATCAATGACAGGGGGTGATCAGGATAATCAGGGTGATCACCCCCCTGTCACTGATCACCCCCCCTGTAAGGCTCCATTCAGACATCCGCATGATTTTTTACGGATCCATGGATACATGGATCGGATCCACAAAACGCATGCGGACGTCTGAATGGAGCCTTACAGGGGGGTTATCAATGACAGGGGGTGATCAGGGTAATCAGGGTGATCACCCCCCTGTCACTGATCACCCCCCCTGTAAGGCTCCATTCAGACATCCGCATGATTTTTTACGGATCCATAAAACGCATGCGGACGTCTGAATGGAGCCTTACAGGGGGGTGATCAGGGAGTGTATATGGGTGATCACCCGCCTGTCATTGATCACCCCCTGTAAGGCTCCATTCAGACGTCCGCATGTGTTTTGCGGATCCGATCCATGTATCCATGGATCCGTAAAAATCATGCGGACGTCTGAATGGTGCCTTACAGGGGGGTGATCAATGACGGGGGTGATCAATGACAGGGGGTGATCAGGGAGTGTATATGGGTGATCACCCGCCTGTCATTGATCACCCCCCTGTAAGGCTCCATTCAGACGTCCGCATGATTTTTACGGATCCATGGATACATGGATCGGATCCGTAAAAATCATGCGGACGTCTGAACGGAGCCTGACAGGGGGGTGATCAATGACAGGGCGGTGATCAATGACAGGGGGGTGATCAGGGAGTTTATATGGGGTGATCATGGGTGATCAGGGGTTTATAAGGGGTTAATAAGTGACGGGGGGGGGGGTGGGGGGGTGTAGTGTAGTGTAGTGTGGTGTTTGGTGCGACTGTACTGACCTACCTGAGTCCTCTGGTGGTCGATCCTAACAAAAGGGACCACCAGAGGACCAGGTAGGAGGTATATTAGACGCTGTTATGAAAACAGCGTCTAATATACCTGTTAGGGGTTAAAAAATTCGGATCTCCAGCCTGCCAGCGAGCGATCGCCGCTGGCAGGCTGGAGATCCACTCGCTTACCTTCCGTTCCTGTGAGCGCGCGCGCCTGTGTGCGCGCGTTCACAGGAAATCCCGGCCCTCGCGAGATGACGCGTATATGCGTGACTCTGCGCAGGGCCGCCACCTCCGGACCGCACATCTGCGTTAGGCGGTCCGGAGGTGGTTAAAGGGACAGTAAAAAAGTTTTTTTTTAGTTATGTCTGATGCTTTTTGATAATAAATAAATGTAAATGTATTGGTGCTATAATGTGGCATTCCTGCATACTGCAATACTCTCGTATTTTGATATTGTTCCTAGAGTCGCTACTGACCTGACTGACTGACTGATTGCAATTTGTACTCAGTGCAGTCAATCGATCAGTCACACTCACACACTGACATCATACACTTTCATGCAGCACACGGTCATACCGCTGGGTCCGGCAGCCGCTGACACTTTAAAACAGCAGTGGCCGCCGGGAGGTACGTCCGCTGCGCTTTGACGTCACTCGTACCTGTAGTTGTAAAAAAATAATGAAATTGGGGGTGGGTCCTTGGGGGTGGAGGGTCTCAGCCAGGCCACGATGACGCCGCCACCCTCACCTCACTTGGCAGGCACGCGGGCCGGCATGCAGTAGCTTCAGGCAGGCTCTTCTTCCTTCCTCTGCCGCCCAGACGGGAGCACTCCATCTCCTGTCCTGGTTCACAGCTCTGCCTCTGCTCCAGCTCCGCCTCCCTATGTACAGTAAATTTAGCCGGCACCCGCGGCACAAGTATTGTAATTTATAGTGCGGGACAGGACGGGCGCGGCCAGTGTTAGGGCAGGGGAATCAGCAAAACTATATTCTCGGATTCTCGGGGGGGGGGGGGGGGGGCAATTGCCCCGTTGCCCCCCCTGGATCCGCCAATGGTGGTAAGGTGTGATCTAATCTAATCTGACAATTCGCACCAAAATCTTGACACAAAATTCTCTTAGAAAGCAAGTTAAGGTGCTGAGCCATTGCGACATCTTTAGACTGTCTATATAAGTTTATGCTGTCCACATTTTAGGGTACTTTCACACTAGCGTTTTTATTTTCTGGCACTGAGTTCCATCCTCGGGGCTCAATACCAGACAATAACTGATCAGTTTTATTCTAATACATTCTGAATGGAGAGAAATCCGTTCAGGATGCATCAGGATATCTTCAGTTCAATCACTGAACGGCGTTTTGGACTGAGGAAATACTGCAGCATTCTGTGGTATTATCTCCGTTCAAAATTCCGGATCAGTTGCCAGAATGCCAGATCTGGCATTAGTTTACATTTAAACTCTCCACTCTACTCTCCAGATCTCATCTGACCACCTGCGCACTTTACCCAATCCCATCCCACCTCATGCCTAACCTCTCCACAGTGTTTATCGCAGCCCTAACTCATCTCTTCAACCTATCACTAACCTCTGGTGTCTTCCCCTCTGCTTTCAAACATGCTACCATTACACCCATCCTCAAAAAGCCTTTACTTGACCCATCTGCTTTGTCCAGTTATCGCCCTATATCACTTCTTCCATATGCCTCAAAGCTACTTGAAAAACATGTCCATTCAGAACTGTCCTCTCACCTCTCCTCCTGCTCCCTCTTTGACCGCCTACAATCTGGCTTCCGACCCCACCACTCAACTGAGACTGCCCTTATCAAAGTCACCAATGACCTACTAACAGCCAAAACCAAGAAACAGTACTCTGTCCTCCTTCTCCTTGACCTGTCCTTTGCTTTCGACACTGTTGACCACTCCCTTCTGTTGCAAACTCTCTCATCTCTCGGAATCACTGACCTGGCCCTCTCCTGGATCACATCATACCTCACAGAATGGATATTTTGTGTCTCCCACTCCCACACAACCTCCTCGTCTCATTCCCTCTCTGTTGGTTTCCCACAAGGCTATGTCCTAGGACCCCTGAACTTCTCTATCTACACTTTTGGCCTGGGACAGCTCATAGAGTCCCATGGCTTTCAGTATCACTCCTATGCTGACGACACACAAATCTACCTCTCTGGTCCAGACATCACCACCTTACTATCAAGAATCCCACAATGTCTATCTTCTATATCATCCTTCTTCGCCTTTCGCTTTCTAAAACTTAACATGGATGAAACAGAATTCATCATCTTTCCCCCATCTTGCTCAACCCCCCCAACAGACCTATCTTTCACGATCAATGACTACTGCAACACTCTCCTCTGTGGCCTTCCATCTAGCACTCTCGCACCCCTCCAATCTATCCTCAACTCTGCTGCCCGACTAATTCACCTCTCACCCTATTACTCCTCTGCCTCTCTCCTCTGCCAATACCTTCACTGGCTCCTCATTGCCCAGCGAATTCACTTCAAAGTACTAACAAATACATACAAGGCTGTTCACCCACCTGTCCCCTCCCTACATCTCTGAGCTACTTTCCCAATACATCCCCACATGCAATCTCCGATCCTCACAAGACCTCCTTCTCTGCTCTCCTCTTATCACCTCTTCCCACAATCGCCTCCAAGATTTCTCCCGTGCATCCCCCATACTCTGGAACTCGCTACCCAAACATATCAGACTCTCACCTACAGTGGAATCCTTCAAAAGAAACTTGAAAACCCACCTCTTCAGACAAGCCTACAACCAGTGACCCTGCTGCCTCTATACCGCCATGACCAACTTCACCCGCCCCTACTGTTTCCTTCTCCCATACCATGTAGATTGTAAGCCCTCATGGGCAGGGTCCTCTTTCCTTCTGTACCAGTCTGTAACTCGTCTTGTTTATGATTAGTGCAATTGTCTGTATTATGTATGTGCACCCCTTATCATATGTACAGCGCTATGGAATGAATAGCGCTTTAATAATAAATAATAATAATAATAAAATTAAAATGTCAGATGCCAGATCCGTCCTTCCGGTCTGTGCATGCATAGACCGGTAAGAATGTGAAAAAAATATATAACGGATCCGTTTCTCCGGATGACATACGGAGAGACGGATCCGTTCTTGCAATGCATTTGTAAGACGGATCCGGATCCGTCTACAAATGCTGTCCGTTTGCATGCAGATTGCCTTATCCGGCAGGCAGTTCCGGCGACGGAACTGCTTGCCGGATCACTCTGCTGCAAGTGTAAAAGTAGCCTTAGACAGGATTAGTAAGTCTGCCCTATTGTTTTTTTGTCAAACTCTTAAGAATACAGACAGTTTTGGCTTTATAATGTCAGAATCCCATTTTTCAAATCAGATGTGTCCAATAGCTTTGGAATGCTTTGATTTCTCAGAGGTATTCTTAGATTATTATTTTTTTCATGACACCTTGTGCTAGTGGTAAATGTTGGTATGTTTTGTTTTTATTTATAATAACATTTTAAATTTACCAAAAATGTTTGAAAATTTGCAGTTTTCAAAATGTGACTTTCTCTGCTTTTAGGTCAGATAGCCATACCTCACAAAGTAGCTAATAATCAGCATTTACCATAGGTGCACTTTTTGTTGGATCATTTTTCAGATGCACTTTTATTTTTTGACGCTAGATGGCTTTTAGGTTTTGTAGCAATTTTACAAATTTTCAAGAAAATTTCCAAAACATGTTATTTAAGGGACCAATTCTGAAGTGGCCTTGATGGGCCTCTGTATTAGAAATGCCCCATAAATAAGATCATTTTAAAAAAAACTTTCTCACCTTAAAGGCTATGTACACCTTTGGGGCATTTTTTTATGATTGCATTTTACTCATTTTGGCCGAAAATTATTTTTTCAATTGGTCTTTATTAAAAATATTGAGCCATTCAGTCACAAAGGGTTAACTGTTTGTCTAGCTGTGTGAATCCTAATTTCACTTTTACTTTGTCTCTAAAGTACTAAAAGGTCTTTAAAGTACTAAAAAGTCATAAACAGATTCAGTAAGATAAGAATGGAGCTATAATGAGTGTTTATAAGGAGCTGTCTGGTGAGCTGTCTCATGAACAGAGTGAAAATGCAGATCCTGCTACTAGAGAATATCAAGGCTATACAGAGAAAATTATTTTAGATCAAAATGAGTACAATGCAATAATAAAAAAGAATGCTCCCAAAGTTGTACATAGTCTTTAAAGTACACAAAAAGGAATTTAGGAAGTTAGTTACCTCTTCAGCTGTTTCACAGGAGCTCATTTGCATACCCTCTTATTCAGCTTTTTGTTCTGAGAAAATCCTCTCATTAATAACAGTGGTCTCTGTGGCTCACCAACACCAGCCTCCTGCCACAAATACCGGCTAGACAGGTGGTTTACCAGTCAGGTGGCAACCCTACTAAAGAGTGCGTATCAAGACAGGTATGTTTATAACTCTGCAGCACCCCTCACCTTGTAGAGACAGAAGCTTATAATCTGCAAATCTGCACCCCCATCGTGAGTTTAACTGTGGTATTGGAATAATATAATATACCCCACATGGGGGTCTCCCACAAAGATCCCTTATTCCCTATCCACAGGAGGGATACAGTAAGTGTCTGGGGGTTAAAAGCAGAGTGTGCCTGGCGTGCATGCTGTACCTGCGCTCCCTGGACTTTGTGTGGCTGTCATTGCACATAACAGGTAGGAACTAGTGTTAGGGACCACTCATACAGGCGACCTTGACGTGGTGAGTGGCTTATTACGTTTTGGCCAAAATGTACACTAATGCCTCATTCAACATCCAGCATAGAGGCAGGGCAGAGTGCTGGTTGCAGAGTGCGATTGCATTTGTGTTTTTGCGTTTGTATGTATATTTCGCCATAGCAATGTGCACCTGCATACAGGGTTGTGCTGACTGAACCCCCCCACATTTTTTTCTTTGTAGTATATATTGGAGGCGTGGCGATCTCCATGCAGTCAAGCACACCTGACCAGTCAGTCTGCCCTGGAGGCTGGTTTTAAAGTCAGTATAAAACTGAGTCTGCTTTTATAGCGCCTACCAGTAGCCATTTGGCTCCAGAAGTAAATAGTGGGCTCAGCATGCATGTTGGTACTTGTATCCCTGGATCCGATGGAAGCTGTTATGGCACCGGACGGGGTTAAAAGCAGAGTGTGCCTGGCGTGCATGCTGTACCTGTGCTCCCTGGACTTTGTGTGGCTGTCATGGCCCATAACAGGTAGGAACTAGTGTTAGGGACCACTCATAGAGGCGACCTTGACGTGGTGAGTGAATGTTATGCATGCACACTGTCACTCCATTTACAAAAGGGAATCTTGGACCTCCATTCTCATGAAGTCTGGTGGTTTGACCACCAGACCTTCTAGTGATCATGAGAATGGAGGTCCCGCAGCATCCTTTGCATGGATAACAAACTTACCTTTCAGTCATATGGGAACGGGATGGTGGTCACGCTTGTCAAGGGGCAGTAACTGCCACTCATTTCCAAAGGGGTAGTGAACCTGAGCACTCTGACACAAGGACAGAGTCAGAGAGGTTCGCAGCATGATCTTACGACATCCTAGTCTCTTCTCACAGCAGCCTGCACACCACTCTGACCCTGGCCGTGCTGATTAGATCTTCTCTCAGGTTCAACCCCCTCTTGAAAAGTTTGCAGCAGCGACTGCATACCTATCAACTGTCCCCAGATTCAGCAGGACATTCCTGTTTTGGTGCTGTCCCACAGTCCTGGGATGGCTGAGGTATGTCCCAAATGTAACTGTATCTGTTGAATGTAATGGTAAAGCAGGGAGTTGCCAGCTCCCTGCTCCATTACTCTAAAGCCAGTGCGCTCCCCAGCAGCAAACTAATCAAATTATAGGACCCAGTAGTGTGGTGGGGATCAGTGATGGCCAGTTCGCATTGTTCGCCCGCGAACACATGCGGGCTGCCATCTTTTCTCACAAGTCCAGCGAGGCACAGGTAAGTCCTTACCTGTGCCTGTGCGCGAGCTGGTCTGAAATCAAAAGCGGTCACCGGGAGCAGGCAGTTCTGAGAACAGCCGCCGGGAGCCTTCATCGGGCTGTTCTCGGAACCTCCTGCTCCCGGTGACCTCATTTGTTTCAGACCGGCTCCCGACACAGGCACAGGTAAGGGCTTACCTGTGCCTCGACGGACTTGTGAGAAAAGATTGCAGCCCGCATGTGTTTGCCGGCAAACAATGCGAACTGGCCATCACTGGTGGGGATGTTACACAAGTTTTGCAGAAAATTTCCCCAAATTCTCACTTAGGGCTAGTTCACACAAAGTTTTTGCCGCTGATTTTGGAGCATTTCTTCATCAAAAACCACATGAAAAAAACGTGCAAAAAACTGTAAAACCGCGTGGATTCTGTGCTGTATTTTTCAAAATTCATCGTGTGAATATCCCTTTATAAAAAAAACTTACATTTTATTTATCATAGTTCAAATATTGGTGGTATAGTACAGAAAAAGGAAAGAACCCCAAGAAAAGCATGCTATATAAAACTGCCGGTGTGCAGAGATAGAGCTGTGTTTTTCGATATTCGATCCCCAGAAGCAGGTGCAATGTGGTGACATCAGTGCATCTGCTGAGCTGTGGAGAACACACAGGCTGGGGATCATTCCCCACACTGGGAAGCCGCCTGTGCACTTTCTTTCTCAGCTAAGCAGTTGTGATGACATCACTGCACCTGCGGCTGGAGAGAGCGTGACATTCTCTGTTTATCAGGGGAACAGGGCTAGGTGACTATCACATTTTTTTTATTGACACTACTGCAAGGGGAAAATAGTATTGTAAGTGGGCAGCACTACTGTAGGGAGGACATGACCATAATTCCCAACTATTGAAAAACGACAATATGTGTGATGCAATTTTTTTTATACTAGGCCATGCCTCTAACATTATTAGTAAGCATTCCACCTTTGTAATACCCACATTGTGCCCTTCAAAGTAGCTATGCCCACATTCGTCCCTCACAGTAGTGATGCCCACATTGTGTCCACCTCACAGTAGTAATGTTCACACTGTGCCCTTCACAGTAGTAATGTTCACACTGTGCCCTTCACAGTAGTTATGGCCATATTGTGCCCCTCGCAGTAGCTATGCCCAGATGTGCCCTTTTCACTGTGGCTATGCCCAGATATGCCATCTTCACAGAAGTTATGGTCAGATATGTGCCCCTTCACAGTGGTTATGCCAGATATGTGCCCCCTCACTGTAATTATGCCCAGATATGTGCTCCCTCACAGTGGTTCGGACAGATATGTGTCCCCTTCAGAGGAAGTAAAAAAAACAAAACAAAAAAACAGTAAATACTCACCTAGTTCCTCCGATGCTCACAGCTCAGATCCTGGCACACATCGCGCTGCTGGTCTGTGGAGGAGGAGCACAGAGGCTGACTCCCGACTCCTCCTACACAGACCAGCAGTGCCATGTGTGAAGTCATCCTGCTCCTGCTGTGGAGTATGGCGGCTGAGCTGCATGGTGAAGTGAGGAAAGAACATAGGTTCCATACTGTCCCCACATAGTAATTATGTTCCCACACAGTAGTTACCATTATGTCCCATTGTGCTCCCACACATGTTTGGAGGTACTAATGTGTGGGCACAAAGGGACATCCCGATAACTACTGTGTGGGAGCACAATGGGGGCATAATTACTATGTGGGGACAGTATGGGGGGAATAATTATGGGCATGTATACATAGGTACTGGCCAGAATTAGAGGAGTAGCTTACTGTAAAAAACAAAACAAAATAAAAACCTGTTGGCTGTGGAACGCTAAGCTTAGGCTTTTCAAATGTTTGGCAGTATGGTGACCAAGAGCACCAACTGCTTGGAAATGGGAGGGGGTTTAGATGAAAGAAAAGGCCAAGAATCAGTGGGGCTGTGGCCATAAATGAATCCTGAGAGCTACAGTTTTTGGAGGATGTGACAAATTCTTTTTGAGACACAAGAAAATACAATAGTGAATGTGTTTTTTTTCATTGGCCACTAGATGGCGATATTGACCTACTAGAGTGCCTATACAAGTGTCCATACATTTAGTATATGGAAAACTTCTGCAAATCAAGTCAGTTACGATTATTTGTGGATATGATTATTTATACGACTCAATATACTGACCCTATAGCAAGATCAGGCCAGGAAGTGGTGTTGTGGGGTCACTGCAGACAGTAACGGCAAGCATTGTGCATGTAAATTAAAAGAGAATTTTTGTAGAAAGGAGATAAACAGATTGAAATATCCTAATCCTACCTTTACTCTTCCGTATCCTGCATTGTACACACAAAAGCCTGAGGTTGAATGGCACCCCATGCAGAAGGGTGCAGCAGTGAGAAGGGACAGTAAGGGCTTGTTCAAACGACCGTTGGTGTCCCGTGCTCGTGCTGTGAACCGCAAATTGCGGTCCGCAATGCACGGGCATCTTCCGTGGGGCAGGTGCATGGGGATCGCAGACCCATGCTCTATTCCGCAAAAAGATAGAGCATGTTCTACTTTTTTTATGGTGTGGAGGCACGAAACGGAAACCCAGAAACCACTCCGTAGTGCTTCCGTAGTGTTCCGTTCCGCATCTCCGGATTTGCGGACCCTCTAAAATGAATGGATCCGCATCCGTGATGCGGAATGACAACGGAACGTGTATTGCGGATCCGCAAATGCGGTCTGCAATACGGGAATGGGACACCAACGGTCGTGTGAACGAGCCCTAATAGTAATAAAGCATGTGGATAGCAGCATATACAGGCTGTCAAAGTGGCTGGTGCACATTGACAGTCTGCTGACTGCTGCTGCCGATTAGCAGTGCGGACACCTCAAGAGCATCCAGTGCCCCCTTCATATTCAGAAAGTGATGTTTTTTGTAGCACAGCTTGCACACCCTCAGGCCTCGTGCTCACATTGCGGAATACGTGCTGCAGCATAGTACCGTACCAGCAAAGTGTATGAGATTACACAAATCTCCTGTATGGTTTGCAGATTTTATTTGGTATGGAAATTGACCCGCATTGCGGATTTCCAAATCCACAGCATGTCAAGTATATTTGCGGTTTTAGCTGCGGATTTAACCCTCTTCGGCCTCATGCACACGACAGTTTTTTTTTTCACGGTCCGCAAAAACGGGGTCCGTGGGTCCGTGATCCGTGACCGTTTTTTCGTCCGTGGGTCTTCCTTGATTTTTGGAGGATCCACGGACATGAAAAAAAAGTCGTTTTGGTGTCCGCCTGGCCGTGCGGAGCCAAACGGATCCGTCCTGAATTACAATGCAAGTCAATGGGGACGGATCCGTTTGATGTTGACACAATATGGTGCCATTTCAAACGGATCCGTCCCCATTGACTTTCAATGTAAAGTCTGGAGTTCTTTTATACCATCGGATTGGAGTTTTCTCCAATCCGATGGTATATTTTAACTTGAAGCGTCCCCATCACCATGGGAACGCCTCTATGTTAGAATATACTGTCGGATATGAGCTACTTTGTGAACCTCAGATCCGACAGTATATTCTAACACAGAGGCGTTCCCATGGTGATGGGTACGCTTCAGGTTAGAATACACTACAAACTTTGTACAAGACTGCCCCCTGCTGCCTGGCAGCACCCGATCTCTTACTGGGGGATATGATAGCACAATTAACCCCTTTAGGTGCGGCACCTAAAGGGGTTAATTGTACTATCATATTCCCCTGTAAGAGATCAGGGCTGCCAGGCAGCAGGGGGCAGCCCCCCCCCTCCCCAGTTTGAATATCGTTGGTGGCACAGTGTGCCCCCACCATCGCCCCCCCCCCCTCCCTCCCTCTATTGTATTAAATCGTTGGTGGCACAGTGTGCCAACCACCATCGGCCCCCCTCCCTCCCTCTATTGTATTAAATCGTTGGTGGCACAGTGTGCCAACCACCATCGCTCCCCCCCTCCCTCTATAGCAGTAACATTGGTGGCAGTGTGCGGTCTCAACAGTAGAAGATTCATACTTACCTGCTTGCTGCTGCGATGTCTGTGTCCGGCCGGGAGCTCCTCCTACTGGTAAGTGAAAGGTCTGTGCGGCGCATTGCTAAAGAACTGTCACTTACCAGTAGGAGGAGCTCCCGGCCGTTCACAGACATCGCAGCAGCAAGCAGGTAAGTATGAATCTTCTACTGTTGAGACCGCACACTGCCACCAATGTTACTGCTATAGAGGGAGGGGGGGGGGCGATGGTGGTTGGCACACTGTGCCACCAACGATTAAATACAATAGAGGGAGGGAGGGGGGCCGATGGTTGAGGCACACTGTGCCACCAACGATATTCAAACTGGGGAGGGGGGGGGTCTGCCCCCTGCTGCCTGGCAGCCCTGATCTCTTACAGGGGAATATGATAGTACAATTAACCCCTTTAGGTGCCGCACCTGAAGGGGTTAATTGTGCTATCATATCCCCCTGTAAGAGATCGGGTGCTGCCAGGCAGCAGGGGGCAGTCTTGTACAAAGTTTGCAGTGTATTCTAACTAGAAGCGTCCCCATCACCATGGGAACGCTTCTGTGTTAGAATATACTGTCGGAAATGAGTTTTCACAAAGTGAAAACTTAGATCAGAAAAAGCTTTTATGCAGACGGATCTTCGGATCCGTCTGTATGAAAGCAACCTACGGCCACGGATCACGGACACGGATGCCAATCTTGTGTGCATCCGTGTTCTTTCACGGACCCATTGACTTGAATGGGTCCGTGAACCGTTGTCCGTCAAAAAAATAGGACAGGTCATATTTTTTTGACGGACAGGATACACGGATCACGGCCTCGGCTGCAAAACGGTGCATTTTCCGATTTTTCCACGGACCCATTGAAAGTCAATGGGTCCGCGAAAAAAAACGGAAAACGGCACAACGGCCACGGATGCACACAACGGTCGTGTGCATGAGGCCTTCCAATGAAGGGTAAGGCTAACATCCGCACAAAAAACGCTGTTAGAAATTGTGTATTTTGGCGCGGATATGCTGCAGAAACACATAAATCTGCATGGAAACGTATGCAGATCGTATACTGTATGCGTTCACCTGCACTCGTGTGCAGGTACCCTCAATGTCACCCCTGTCCGCATAGTGGTATTTCGAATCTGCGTCATGTGGATACTCGATTCTAGACATCCAGTCTGTATGGCGTTCCTGTTAGACACATTAGGGAAAAGATAATAGGCCAGATTTATCATTAGCTCAAGTCAGAATAATGGAGTTAAAAAAGTCGCAAATTTTTGCGCAATCGCTTAAACTGCGCAAAAATTCGCGACTTTTATTGGCTCTGCACTATGCTCGCCAGTTTCCTGAAAGTGGGTGCATTTTCTTATGTAAATGAATCTCTAGACAGATTTACTATTGCGACTATTTAAAAAGTCGCAAAAAAGTCCCCCAAAAATGCGCAATTTCACTCCAGTGAGGACCATGCTTATCTTATGCGACTTTTGAATAGAACATGCAACTTTTTCGTAAAGCTGCTTGCTGACGGATAAACTGCTACAGTCAAACCACATTTATTACAGTCTTAAAGGGCCGATCATAAATCTGACTTTAGCCATATGTGAAAGTGGAGTGAGCTGTCAGAGGAATGATAAATCTGGCCCAATATCTCTCTGATGCAAAATTCAAAATGATGGTAAAACCACAATGACATTTGTGGCAGGAAAAGCAACAAATAGAAAACTTATACCCTTATATCGTTTGTGGTGATGTGTTTTCTTCTTGCGGCTGTCTGTCATACCATGTGCCTATACCTGGGTTTCGTTAAAAAAAAAAAAAAAACTTTCTGAAAATGTAGACAGAATGACAAAAAAACTTGGTAGACCACTAAAACTGTCACTGTCTGGTAAACATTACCTCTTCCAAATTCCCAGGCTGCCATGGGAATTGTGGTATACTGGATTGACCAGAGTCACACCAGAATTTTTGAAAACCCCTTTTTTATGCCATGTCATTTCTTTATGTCCAAAATGTTGTGCTGATTAATATCTTGACATATCTTCATACTGGTCAGAGCTCCGAATTCCCAGCCTTGATGTAGATTTATGAGATGACGTTCTGGCTACCTGCAGCCACCACTACATGGAGCTTGGCTACCTACTAAATACTGTTCTTGAGCTCAAAGCTCCTATAGGCAGGTGCTACACAGAGATTTTAGACACTAACCACTGGTTGCTGGTAGTGCTGGAAAATCATAACTAGGTAAAGGGGTCAACCCATAAATTGTTGTGTCCTGACAGTGTCACGGCTGTTTGTGAGCAACAAGAGTATACACAGAACAAAGAGCTACTGACCGGACCCAAACTAGGGAAGATAAAGGGTGACCCCTGTCAGGCCCTCAAAGCTCTCCCTATGCTGCTAAAGCACATGCCCAGGTCCAAATGGTGGAACGAGGCATGCCCGCGTACCTAAGACTGATGACCACTGTAACCCCTACAATAGTGGAAGGGGCACGGCCACCGGTGCCCTGCTCAGTATATGGAGGGAACCGTGGCCACCTCAGATCCAGTCAGAAAATAACCAGGTACACAATAATGTCTGCACACTTAGCTGAAGGAGCTGCAGCCGCAGAGAAGACGGATCCAAGTACAGCTGGCAATATCCGGAGTGCTTGCTGCAGCAGAACACAGGTCTAGTGAACTGATAGCTTACAAGTGAAGATACTCAGGCAAGAGCTACAACTGAAATGAGAAATATAATCCACGCCCTACAATAGGAGGAGGGGTGATTTAAAGGCAGGGAAATCAAATGCAGGAGGAACAGCTGGGAGTAAAGACCTCATCACAGGGGTGGAGAGACATCGCAGTGAGAACTCCTCCCAGCTCTACGTGACATCATCACAGGGGTGGAGAGACAGAGCAGTGAGAACTCCTCCAAACTCTAAGTGACATCATCACAGGGGTGGAGAGACAGAGCTGTGAGAACGTCTCAAAGCTCTGGTAGTGACAGACAGTTGCAAGAAATCAAGATCATTTTCTTGCATTCTGCTGCCATGTACAGTACAGTAGCATTGCCGTGCTGAGATATCTACCCACACAGCGTGTTGGGGACAATGTCTTCGTAGAGCCACAGCCTAACTCCCTCTAGTGGTGACTGTAAGCAGCCGACATGTTCACTTCCAAATCTTTGTCTATGCAAGAAGTTTGAAAATCTGTATCAGAAAAATAAAACTGGCCCAATAAATGGAATGGGTGGACTACAGTACAAATTAGGGTCATTCACTTTAGATAAAAGACGACTGAGGGGAGATCTAATAACTACGTATAAATATATATCAGGGGTCAGTACAGAGATCTCTCCCATCATCTATTTATCCCCAGGACTGTGACTGTGACGAGGGGACATCCTCTGCGTCTGGAGGAAAGAAGGTTTTACACAAACATAGAAGAGGATTCTTTACGGTAAGAGCAGGGAGACTATGGAACTCTCTGCCTGAGGAGGTGGTGATGGTGAGTACAATAAAGGAATTCAAGAGGGGCCTGGATGTATTTCTGGAGTGTAATAATATTACAGGCTATAGCTACTAGAGCGGGGTCGTTGATCCAGGGAGTTATTCTGATTGGAGTCGGGAAGGAATTTTCCCCTAAAGTGTGAAAAAATTGGCTTCTTCCTTACAGTTTTTTTTTTTTTTGCCTTCCTCTGGATCAACTTGCAGGATAAAAGGCTGAACTGGATGGACAGATGTCTTTTTTCAGCCTTATAAACTATGTTACTATGTTACATGTAACCCTATCCTAATGCAAAAATAATATAACTCATCCCACACAGAATAAGCCATACAGCTACATCAATGGAAAAATAAAAAAGTTATGGTAATGAAAACGAAAAAAAATAATCCTGGTCCTTAACTGACTAACAGGCCTGGAGTTAAAGACTCATGTAAATGACAATATTGTACCTTAGTTGTCCACAACTTAGATATTGACGATCTATGACCACGATAGGTCGTCAATATCTGTGTCACGACAGAGGGTAGGGAGAAGTGCAGCCCTAAACTCCACCCCACCTCTGCCCCTGCCTACTTACACGGCCCGTCCTAACCGACTGCGTACAACTTGGCGGCAGTCCCTCGCTTAGACACGTGCAGGGGCCTAAGAAGAAAACAAGTACCGTAACAGAGTCAGGAAAGCCAAAGTCAAAACCAGAGGAGGTCACACAGGTACACAGGGAGCAATACAATAACGAGGTCAAAACAGAATCCGGAGTCAGAAGCCAAGAGGTCACGTCAATTCCAGGGAGGTCACAAGGTCGAGGTCAAAAACAGAGCCAAGGTCCAAACACACAAAAAGGTGCAATACAAAATGCTGGTGAGGGTAGCAAGACCAATCACAGGCAACCTGTGGCCAGCAGGCTGCCTGTTTAGATAACCCCTACATGTGAGTCACGTGACGTGGCCAGTGTCACGTGACTCTGATTGCTCATAACATAGCTGAGCGCCGATTCATTAACATCGGCACTCAGATCCCCTGCTGCTCGTTGCCCTGGCTCCGCTGTATGCGCGGGATGCCGGCGGCGCTGCGAATGAAGAGCGCGTCGCCGGCTCTCCGTGACAAGCAGATTGATGGGGACCTAATATCTGGCTGTTTTGGGCAGCTGTAGTGCTGGAAACTTTCAGTGTATAAAGCAGAGGCAGAAGGCTCTGTACACTGTGTAGTTTCACTTGAATGGGAGCTGAGCTGCAGTACCGGGGCACAGCCACTACAAGGTGAATGGCGCCTTTTGCTTCCAGCCCTGTATAGTTTCCAGTATCGGCAGCTGCTAGAAACAGCTCATAGGTGGGGGTGCTGGGTGCTGGCACTTAATTGACACAAATGGAACCTAACAGATTCCATTGACTATAATGGGATCTGTTCGGTTTCCATTCGGGAGAACATGCAGGACATTTTTTTTCCACTATTTTTGACAATTTCTGTGGTGGAAGCCCCAAACAGCCTCTAAGACAGATGTGAAAGGAGCTTAAACCTGTCCGTATTCCAGATGTGACCCTCCGACAAGGGTGCACCACCAATGAGGCCAGGTCAGGCAGCACCAGGTAGTGGCAAGAGAGGGGAAGCCGAAGGGCCATGGGCTAAAGGGAAGGGGCTAGGTTAAGAAATTGGCATTGAGGATGGGGTGGGGGCGCCGTTTCAGTTTTTGCCTCAGGCAGCAGAAAGGCTAGGTGCATCCCTGCCCTCGGACCCTCCATAGCTCTACTAAATTGAACGTACATCCCTAAGATACTGTAGGTTTGGTTCAGTAGACCCGCATGAGGTACAATCCACCTGCCGGAATGAGAGGTGAGAATCTCTGGTGCAGATTTTGCAGCGTGAATTTACAACATAAATTGTAGTCGCTTGGATACAAACGATGCAGTTCTAAGAATACAAGAAAACATCTAATTATTTGAATGATTTGCCGGATCTACTCCAAATTTCACATCAATTCACAAAGAAATGTTAAGCCTAAGTCCTGTAATATTGATGGAGATGCGGGAGGGTGTATCTCATCCATCAGCGGCTGCATGACTCATTCTCTCCCACGTGTGCACCAAGGAAGTCATTTACATTAGTTGCCTGCTGGAGCCCTTTCTCATCGCTTCACTTCTGTGCTGAAAAAAGAAGCCTCTCGTGTTTGAACTCCAGGCTGATAAACACCTAAAAGCACTTAAATCCCACAGTAAGGCATATAACACTTTGCTTCCATCACACACTGGCACAGAAGCACTGACTGTATAATTCATATGTCACCACGGGTCTTTAAGGTAATAGTTGTACTTTTCTTTTTTTTCAATGGAGTCTTAAAGGGCATTTAACCATAGAATAAATGCAAAAAAAAATCTCCAACAAGTGCTTGAGATGTTCTCTCCTGTAAAGTCCTTAAAAATACCATTTCTGAGTACAGCTACTTTCACACTGGTGTTTTGGCTTTCCGTTTCTGAGATCCGTTCAGGGCTCTCACAAGCGGTCCAAAACGGATCAGTTTTGCCCAAATGCATTCTGAATGGATAAGGATCCGCTCAGAATGCATCAGTTTGCCTCCGTTCAGTTTCTATTCCACTCTGGAGGCGGACACCAAAATGCTGCCTGCAGCGTTTTGCTGTCCGCTTGACGAAACTGAGCCAAACGGATCCGTCCTGGCACACAATGTAAGTCAATGGGGATGCATCTGTTTTCACTGACACAATAGAAAACTGATCCGTCCCCCATTGACTATCAATGGTGTTCATGACAGATCCGTCATGGCTATAGGATTGTATTTCTGTAGAAGAAGCGTTTTTGCAGATCCATGATGGAACCGCAAAAAACGCTAGTGTAAAAAGTAGCCTAGTCTATGATCACATAATGCACATAATGCTTGCAATGTCCTTTTAGCAGGTAGCCTTTCTGCTGCCTGAGGCGAAAATTGAAATGGTGCCCCCTGCCCGTGCCAAATTCTCAATGAAACCCCTCCCCCCAGCCCTAGTGTTAACGACATTGATGGACATTCAATACACGAACCATACAGGCTAATACAGCACCACATACCTCTAACACCCAGTAGTGTCTCCTCTGATGTAGATGTTCTCTTTCCTTATCTTTTCCATTCATCTTCACCACACCACCATGATAACTTATTTCAGTCGCCTTTCATCTCTGCCGAATTTGGTGCACAGGCATCTTAGATTCCTCTCTTTGCGATCATCTTCCCCCTCCTGGAGCCCCATCAGTGTTATCCTGCTGCTACCCCCAATGCTGTGCCACTGTGCTCCCCAATGCCCACTAATACTATACTGCAGAAATAACAGTGCCATACAGATAGTCCACCCATAGTAATAGTGCTCCCAAACTGCCCTCAATAGTAATATTGCCTCCTACAGTACCCACAATAGTAACCCTACTAGTAGAAGTGCCCTCCATATTGTGCCCAATAATAATGCTCCCATAGTACCACCAATATTAATAATGCCCCCATAGGACCTCTAGTACAAATAAGGCCCCCATATAGTGCCCCCAGCAGTAACAAGGACCTTCTAAAAGGCATCCCTATTTAGCCCACAGTAGTAATAAAGCCCCCTATAGTGGTCTCAGTAGTTATAATGCCCCTATAGTGGCCCCAGTATATACAGTTGCAAGAAAAAGATTTCTGCACAAATTGGTCATAAAATGTGATCTGATCTTCATCTAAGTCACAACAATAGACAATCACAGTCTGCTTAAACTAATAACACACAAAGAATTAAATCTTACCATGATTTTATTATACACACCATGTAAACATTCACAGTGCAGGTGGAAAAAGTATGTGAACCCCTAGACTAATGACATCTCCCAGAGCTAATTGGAGTGAGGTGTCAGCCACCTGGAGTCCAATCAATGAGATGAGATTGGAGGTGTTGGTTACAGCTGCCCTGCCTTATAAAAAAAACACCAGTTCTGGGTTTGCTTTTCACAAGAAGCATTGCCTGATGTTAATGATGCCTTGCACAAAAGAGCTCTCAGAAGACCTACGATTAAGAATTGTTGACTTGCATAAAGATGGAAAGGGTTATAAAAGTATCTCAAAAAACCTTGCTGTTCATCAGTCCACGGTAAGACAAATTGTCTATCAATGGAGACAGTTCAGCACTGCTGCTACTCTCCCTAGGAGTGTCCCTCCTGTAAAGATGACTGCAAGTACACAGCGCAGACTGCTCAATGAGGTGAAGAAGAATGCTAGAGTGTCAGCTAAAGACTTACAAAGGTCTCTTGCATATGCTAACATCCCTGTTAGCGAATCTACGATACGAAAAACACTAAACAAGAATGGATTTCATGGGAGGATACCACAGAGGAAGCCACTGCTGTCCAAAAAAAACATTGCTGCACATTTACAGTTTGCACAAGAGCACCTGGATGTTCCACAGCAGTACTGGCAAAATATTCTGTGGACAGATGAAACCAAAGTTGAGTTGTTTGGAAGAAACACACAACACTATGTGTGGAGAAAAAGAGGCACAGCACACCAACATCCAAACCTCATCCCAAATGTGAAGTATGGTGGTGGGGGCATCATGGTTTGGGGCTGCTTTGCTGCATCAGGGCCTGGACAGATTGCTGTCATCAAAGGAAAAATTAATTCCCAAGTTTATCAAGACATTTTGCAGGAGAACTTAAGGCCATCTGTCCACCAGCTGAAGTTCAACAGAAGATGGGTGTTGCAACAGGACAACGACCCACAGCATAGAAGTAAATCAACAACAGAATGGCTTAAACAGAAGAATATACGCCTTCTGGAGTGGCCAAGTCAGAGTCCTGACCTCAACCCGATTGAGATGCTGTGGCATGACCTCAAAAAAGCGATTCACACCAGACATCCCAAGAATATTGCTGAACTGAAACAGTTCTGTAAAGAGGAATGGTCAAGAATTACTCCTGACCGTTGTGCACGTCTGATCTGCAACTACAGGAAACGTTTGGTTGAAGTTATTGCTGCCAAAGTGTCATGGAACCATGAACCAGACAGTACAACAAGAGATAAGTGGAAATAAGAAGGCTTTATTGCAAATCAAGCTGTAAGCAAAAGTCCAAGCAGGATGGCTAAACCGAAGCAGGGTCTTGCGTAGACAGGGGTCAGGAACTAGAAGGGTAGTCAGACGAAGCCTGGAACAGGAACCAGCAGGGTAGTCAGACGAAGCCAGGATCAGGAACCAACGGGGTAGTCAGACGAAGCCAGGATCAGGAACCAACGGGGTAGTCAGACGAGGCCAGGATCAGGAACCAGAAGCAGCAGCAGTCTTAGAAGCATGTGAACACAGGAGGACCAAGCAAGGAACTGAAGCCACAGACCTCCTATAAATATGAGCTAGGCATCCAGCTCCTCCCAGTGGGAAGGAGAAGCCGCAGGGTGGGAGGCTACAAGAAACCCAGAAACCAAGATGGCCGCCAGCACATGTCAAACGAAGGAGAACAGTGAGAAGGTAAGACCATGACAGTACCTCCCCCTCAAGGGCCCCTCCTCCGCGGAGTAAGGAACGGTTTCTGAGGGAAGCGTGCGTGGAAGGCTCGGAGCAAAGCAGGAGCATGGACATCTGCGGAGGGAACCCAGGAACGCTCCTCTGGACCATAACCACGCCAATGGACCAAAAACTGCAACCGACCGCGGACCAGGCGTGAGTCCAGGATATTGCTCACCTCATATTCCTCACGATTGCCCACTTGGACCGGACGGGGCCGAGGAACCGAGGAAGTGAAACGATTACACACCAATGGCTTCAACAGGGAGACATGAAACACGTTGGAGATCCACATGCCAGGAGGAAGCGCAAGGGCATAGGCTACCGGGTTTACCCTGCGAAGCACTCGGAAGGGACCAACAAAGCGAGGCGCCAGCTTGGGAGTGGGCACTCGAAGGTTGAGGTTGCGGGTGGACAACCATACACGGTCTCCGACCTGGTAGGAAGGAGCGGGCGCTCGTCTGCGATCAGCCTGGAGTCTCTGGCGCTGCGCAGAGACCTCAAGGGACCTCTGGATCTGTACCCAAGAAGCACGTAGGACGGAAAGGTGATCCTCCACAGCCGGAATATCCTGGGGAGAGAATACCTCCGGTAACACGGCAGGTTGGAACCCATAATTGGCCATGAAGGGAGACGTCCCAGAGGAAGAGTTCACCGCCGTGTTCCTGGCAAACTCAGCCCAAGGCAGGAGGTCAACCCAATTGTCTTGGTGATCGGAGACATAGCAACGAAGGAATTGCTCCAAGGCCTGATTAGATCGTTCTGCGGCCCCATTGGACTGAGGGTGGTAGGCCGAGGAGAAAGAGAGATGAATCCCCAACTGGGAGCAAAAGGCGCGCCAGAACCTGGACACAAACTGACTCCCCCGATCCGACACAATCTCCTTGGGCAAACCGTGCAACCGGAAGACCTCCCTGGCGAAAATCGTGGCCAACTCTTGTGCAGAGGGTAACTTCTTGAGAGGAACACAGTGGCACATTTTGGAAAACCGGATCCACAATCATGAGAATGACCGTATGGCCTCGGGATGCAGGGAGGTCCACAATGAAATCTATCCCCAGGTGTGACCATGGGCGCTCCCCGGTGGCTATGGGTTGCAAAAGGCCCAACGGAAGGTGCCGAGGGGACTTACTCTGGGCACAAACGGAGCATGCCGCTACATATGCGGCGATGTCGGAACGTAGAGAAGGCCACCAGAACAGACGTGAAACAGCCCAGGACAGCTGGTTCTTTCCAGGATGCCCCGCGGCCTTGGAGTTATGGTAGGTCCGCAACAACCGAGTGCGCAACTCCTCAGGCACAAAACACCTGCCGTTGGGTCTCCCAGAGGGAGCACCAGATTGAGCCGCCAAAATCTGCTCACCCAGGGGAGAGGTCAGGCTGGTGCGAATGGCGGCCAGGATCTGATTCGGAGGTATGACCGAAGTCGGAATCGACTCCTCCCCGGACAGCTCGGAGTACTGCCGTGATAAGGCATCCGCTCTGATGTTCTTGGAACCGGGTAGGTAGGAGACCACGTAATTAAAACGTGACAAGAACAGAGCCCATCTGGCCTGACGTGGTGTCAATCTCTTGGCCTCAGAAAGGTAGGTCAGATTCTTGTGGTCCGTCAGGATGAGAACCGGAACCACCCAGCCCTCGAGCAAGTGCCTCCATTCTTTAAGGGCCTGCACGATGGCCAATAACTCCCTGTCACCAATCTGATAGTTGCACTCCGCGGAAGACAGTTTCCGGGAGTAAAACCCACAGGGAAGCAGAGGACCCTCTGGTGTTCTACGCTGAGACAGAAGGGCGCCTACTCCCGTCTCAGACGCGTCCACCTCGAGGACAAAGGGCAACCCAGGGTTGGGATGCGACAGAATCGGAGCCGACACAAAGGCGGACTTTAGAGCCTCAAAAGCTCGGATGGCCTCGAGCGGCCAGACCTGGAAATTACTGCCCTTCCTGGTCAGATCCGTGAGAGGCTTGGCTAGCATGGAAAAGTCCCTGATGAACTTCCGATAATAATTGGCGAAGCCCAAAAAGCGCTGCAGGGCACGGAGACCACTGGGCTGGGGCCACTGTAAGACAGCCGAAACCTTCTCAGGATCCATGGAGAACCCCTCAGCGGAAATGATGTAACCTAAGAAGGTTACCTGGGATCGGTGAAATTCGCATTTCTCAAGCTTACCGAACAGCCTGTTCTCTCGTAACCGTTGCAACACTCGTCTGACATCCATAATGTGGGCCTCCATGGATTTAGAATATACCAAGATGTCATCCAAATAGACCACCACACACTGCTGCAACAGGTCACGGAAAACATCGTTGATGAATTCCTGGAAGACTGCGGGCGCATTGCACAACCCAAAGGGCATAACCAAGGATTCATAATGACCGGTCCTGGTGTTAAACGCGGTCTTCCACTCATCGCCCGCCTTGATCCTTACCAGGTTATATGCCGCCCTCAGGTCGAGTTTGGTAAAGACCGTGGCCCCTTTGAGGCGATCGAACAGCTCGGAAATCAAGGGTATCGGGTAAGCGTTCTTGATCGTGATGCGATTGAGACCCCTGTAATCGATGCAAGGCCTCAACTCACCGCCCTTCTTTTTCACAAAGAAAAATCCAGCCCCTGCCGGGTACGAGGATTTGCGAATGTGTCCGCGTGAAAGCGCCTCCCTCACGTACTCCTCCATGGCCTCATTCTCCGCTACCGACAGTGGATAGACTTTGCCACGAGGAGGAACGGCACCGGATTGTAACTCTATGGCACAATCGTATGGGCGGTGCGGAGGTAGGGCAAGATCTGCCCCCGACAGGACCTCAGGTGCGAGCGTTCTCCCGGACGGTTCGGACATGCCAACCGAAAATGCCCACCGAGACCACAGTACATGCATCGGCCCTCGCGTCTCCGGAGTGCCCTCTCCCCCTCGGACAGGCGAGCAAACCCCCGCTGCATGGGTTCACCCCCAGACAAGTCATCCCCAGGAGGCGTGGGAGGAGAGGGAGGCATGGGTGGGACAGCAAACGTAGGCGCCAATCTGTTAGGAGACCTCCGCAGGCTCTCCTTAAAGGAAGGTCTCTCCCTGAGTCTGGTGTCAATCAAAATCAGGAAAGAAATAAGGGACTCGAGCTCCACTGGTAGGTCCTTAGCTGCAACCTCATCCTTCAAGGCATCCGAGAGACCATGAGAGAAAGCAGCGACCAGAGCCTCATTATTCCAGCCCACCTCTGCTGCCAGGGTACGAAACTCAATGGCGTATTCAGCTACGGATCGTGAACCCTGTCTGATGGACATAAGGAGCTTCGCAGCAGAGGCAGCACGAGCCGGCACATCGAATACCTTCCGAAGAGAAGCAACAAAACCGGAAAACTCGGCAACCACCGGATTGTTGTTCTCCCATAAAGGGCTGGCCCAGGCCAAGGCCTTGTCCGAGAGCAGCGAGATCAAGAAGCTCACCTTTGATCTCTCAGTAGGAAAGGCATGTGGCAGCAACTCGAAATAAATGCCCACCTGGTTAAGGAAACCTCGGCACTGAGTTGGCTCTCCCCCAAAGCGCTGTGGAAGGGGGGCAGAACCGGTCATACCCCGAGACACCGCAGGCGCAGCAACAGGTGTCGGGGTAGACTCTGGCGCAACAACCGGGGCGGCAGTAGGAGCGGGCCCAGGAGCGACAACAGACCCATCGGCAACGGAAGCGAAATGAGCCGTGCGTTCAAGCAGGGTTTGCAACGCCACAGCGAACCGACCCAACAGGTGATCCTGCTGATCAAGTCTGGCAACCAGCGTAGTTAGCGAGGATGGCCCTGTACCGTCAGAATTCATGGCTTGGTCCTAATGTCATGGAACCATGAACCAGACGTACAACAGAGATGAGTGGAAATAAGAAGGCTTTATTGGAAATCAAGCCGTAGCAAAAGTCCAAACGGATGGCTAAACCGAAGCAGGGTCTTGCGTAGACAGAGGTCAGGAACCAGGAGGGTGGTCAGACGAAGCCAGGATCAGGAACCAACGGGGTAGTCAGACGAAGCCAGGATCAGGAACCAACGGGGTAGTCAGACGAAGCCAGGATCAGGAACCAACGGGGTAGTCAGACGAGGCCAGGATCAGGAACCAGAAGCAACAGCAGTCTTAGAAGCATGTGAACACAGGAGGACCAAGCAAGGAACTGAAGCCACAGACCTTCTATATATATGAGCTAGGCATCCAGCTCCTCCAGTGGGAAGGAGAAGCCGCAGGGTGGGAGGCTACAAGAAACCCAGAAACCAAGATGGCCGCCAGCACATGTCAAACGAAGGTAAGACCATGACAAGGTGTTGGTTACAGCTGCCCTGCCTTATAAAAAAAAACACCAGTTCTGGGTTTGCTTTTCACAAGAAGCATTGCCTGATGTTAATGATGCCTTGCACAAAAGAGCTCTCAGAAGACCTACGATTAAGAATTGTTGACTTGCATAAAGATGGAAAGGGTTATAAAAGTATCTCAAAAAACCTTGCTGTTCATCAGTCCACGGTAAGACAAATTGTCTATCAATGGAGACAGTTCAGCACTGCTGCTACTCTCCCTAGGAGTGTCCCTCCTGTAAAGATGACTGCAAGTACACAGCGCAGACTGCTCAATGAGGTGAAGAAGAATGCTAGAGTGTCAGCTAAAGACTTACAAAGGTCTCTTGCATATGCTAACATCCCTGTTAGCGAATCTACGATACGAAAAACACTAAACAAGAATGGATTTCATAGGAGGATACCACAGAGGAAGCCACTGCTGTCCAAAAAAAACATTGCTGCACATTTACAGTTTGCACAAGAGCACCTGGATGTTCCACAGCAGTACTGGCAAAATATTCTGTGGACAGATGAAACCAAAGTTGAGTTGTTTGGAAGAAACACACAACACTATGTGTGGAGAAAAAGAGGCACAGCACACCAACATCCAAACCTCATCCCAACTGTGAAGTATGGTGGTGGGGGCATCATGGTTTGGGGCTGCTTTGCTGCATCAGGGCCTGGACAGATTGCTGTCATCAAAGGAAAAATGAATTCCCAAGTTTATCAAGACATTTTGCAGGAGAACTTAAGGCCATCTGTCCACCAGCTGAAGTTCAACAGAAGATGGGTGTTGCAACAGGACAACGACCCACAGCATAGAAGTAAATCAACAACAGAATGGCTTAAACAGAAGAATATACGCCTTCTGGAGTGGCCAAGTCAGAGTCCTGACCTCAACCCGATTGAGATGCTGTGGCATGACCTCAAAAAAGCGATTCACACCAGACATCCCAAGAATATTGCTGAACTGAAACAGTTCTGTAAAGAGGAATGGTCAAGAATTACTCCTGACCGTTGTGCACGTCTGATCTGCAACTACAGGAAACGTTTGGTTGAAGTTATTGCTGCCAAAGTGTCATGGAACCATGAACCAGACGTACAACAAGAGATAAGTGGAAATAAGAAGGCTTTATTGCAAATCAAGCTGTAAGCAAAAGTCCAAGCGGATGGCTAAACCGAAGCAGGGTCTTGCGTAGACAGGGGTCAGGAACTAGAAGGGTAGTCAGACGAAGCCTGGAACAGGAACCAGCAGGGTAGTCAGACGAAGCCAGGATCAGGAACCAACGGGGTAGTCAGACGAAGCCAGGATCAGGAACCAACGGGGTAGTCAGACGAGGCCAGGATCAGGAACCAGAAGCAGCAGCAGTCTTAGAAGCATGTGAACACAGGAGGACCAAGCAAGGAACTGAAGCCACAGACCTCCTATATATATGAGCTAGGCATCCAGCTCCTCCCAGTGGGAAGGAGAAGCCGCAGGGTGGGAGGCTACAAGAAACCCAGAAACCAAGATGGCTGCCAGCACATGTCAAACGAAGGGAGAACAGTGAGAAGGTAAGACCATGACAGTACCTCCCCCTCAAGGGCCCCTCCTCCGCGGAGTAAGGAACGGTTTCTGAGGGAAGCGTGCGTGGAAGGCTCGGAGCAAAGCAGGAGCATGGACATCTGCGGAGGGAACCCAGGAACGCTCCTCTGGACCATAACCACGCCAATGGACCAAAAACTGCAACCGACCGCGGACCAGGCGTGAGTCCAGGATATTGCTCACCTCATATTCCTCACGATTGCCCACTTGGACCGGACTGGGGCCGAGGAACCGAGGAAGTGAAACGATTACACACCAATGGCTTCAACAGGGAGACATGAAACACGTTGGAGATCCACATGCCAGGAGGAAGCGCAAGGGCATAGGCTACCGGGTTTACCCTGCGAAGCACTCGGAAGGGACCAACAAAGCGAGGCGCCAGCTTGGGAGTGGGCACTCGAAGGTTGAGGTTGCAGGTGGACAACCATACACGGTCTCCGACCTGGTAGGAAGGAGCGGGCGCTCGTCTGCGATCAGCCTGGAGTCTCTGGCGCTGCGCAGAGACCTCAAGGGACCTCTGGATCTGTACCCAAGAAGCACGTAGGACGGAAAGGTGATCCTCCACAGCCGGAATATCCTGGGGAGAGAATACCTCCGGTAACACGGCAGGTTGGAACCCATAATTGGCCATGAAGGGAGACGTCCCAGAGGAAGAGTTCACCGCCGTGTTCCTGGCAAACTCAGCCCAAGGCAGGAGGTCAACCCAATTGTCTTGGTGATCGGAGACATAGCAACGAAGGAATTGCTCCAAGGCCTGATTGGATCGTTCTGCGGCCCCATTGGACTGAGGGTGGTAGGCCGAGGAGAAAGAGAGATGAATCCCCAACTGGGAGCAAAAGGCGCGCCAGAACCTGGACACAAACTGACTCCCCCGATCCGACACAATCTCCTTGGGCAAACCGTGCAACCGGAAGACCTCCCTGGCGAAAATCGTGGCCAACTCTTGTGCAGAGGGTAACTTCTTGAGAGGAACACAGTGGCACATTTTGGAAAACCGATCCACAATCATGAGAATGACCGTATGGCCTCGGGATGCAGGGAGGTCCACAATGAAATCCATCCCCAGGTGTGACCATGGGCGCTCCCCGGTGGCTATGGGTTGCAAAAGGCCCAACGGAAGGTGCCGATGGGACTTACTCTGGGCACAAACGGAGCATGCCGCTACATATGCGGCGATGTCGGAACGTAGAGAAGGCCACCAGAACAGACGTGAAACAGCCCAGGACAGCTGATTCTTACCAGGATGCCCCGCGGCCTTGGAGTTATGGTAGGTTCGCAACAACCGAGTGCGCAACTCCTCAGGCACAAAACACCTGCCGTTGGGTCTCCCAGAGGGAGCACCAGATTGAGCCGCCAAAATCTGCTCCCCCAGGGGAGAGGTCAGGCTGGTGCGAATGGCGGCCAGGATCTGATTCGGAGGTATGACCGAAGTCGGAATCGACTCCTCCCCGGACAGCTCGGAGTACTGCCGTGATAAGGCATCCGCTCTGATGTTCTTGGAACCGGGTAGGTAGGAGACCCCGTAATTAAAACGTGACAAGAACAGAGCCCATTTGGCCTGACGTGGTGTCAATCTCTTGGCCTCAGAAAGGTAGGTCAGATTCTTGTGGTCCGTCAGGATGAGAACCGGAACCACCGAACCCTCGAGCAAGTGCCTCCATTCTTTAAGGGCCTGCACGATGGCTAATAACTCCCTGTCACCAATCTGATAGTTGCACTCCGCGGAAGACAGTTTCCGGGAGTAAAACCCACAGGGAAGCAGAGGACCCTATGGTGTTCTACGCTGAGACAGAAGGGCGCCTACTCCCGTCTCAGACGCGTCCACCTCGAGGACAAAGGGCAACCCAGGGTTGGGATGCGACAGAATCGGAGCCGACACAAAGGCGGACTTTAGAGCCTCAAAAGCTCGGATGGCCTCGAGCGGCCAGACCTGGAAATTACTGCCCTTCCTGGTCAGATCCGTGAGAGGCTTGGCTAGCATAGAAAAGTCCCTGATGAACTTCCGATAATAATTGGCGAAGCCCAAAAAGCGCTGCAGGGCACGGAGACCACTGGGCTGGGGCCACTGTAAGACAGCCGAAACCTTCTCAGGATCCATGGAGAACCCCTCAGCGGAAATGATGTAACCTAAGAAGGTTACCTGGGATCGGTGAAATTCGCATTTCTCAAGCTTACCGAACAGCCTGTTCTCTCGTAACCGTTGCAACACTCGTCTGACATCCATAATGTGGGCCTCCATGGATTCAGAATATACCAAGATGTCATCCAAATAGACCACCACACACTGCTGCAACAGGTCACGGAAAACATCGTTGATGAATTCCTGGAAGACTGCGGGCGCATTGCACAACCCAAAGGGCATAACCAAGGATTCATAATGACCGGTCCTGGTGTTAAACGCGGTCTTCCACTCATCGCCCGCCTTGATCCTTACCAGGTTATATGCCGCCCTCAGGTCGAGTTTGGTAAAGACCGTGGCCCCTTTGAGGCGATCGAACAGCTCGGAAATCAAGGGTATCGGGTAAGCGTTCTTGATCGTGATGCGATTGAGACCCCTGTAATCGATGCAAGGCCTCAACTCACCGCCCTTCTTTTTCACAAAGAAAAATCCAGCCCCTGCCGGGGACGAGGATTTGCGAATGTGTCCGCGTGAAAGCGCCTCCCTCACGTACTCCTCCATGGCCTCATTCTCCGCTACCGACAGTGGATAGACTTTGCCACGAGGAGGAACGGCACCAGATTGTAACTCTATGGCACAATCGTATGGGCGGTGCGGAGGTAGGGCAACCGCGCGCACCTTATCGAATACATCCCGGTACTCTTCGTATTCAGGAGGCAACAGAGAGTCCGAGGAAGTACACAGCAACTTGACAGGCCCATGGATGCAACTAGCCCCACACTGCGGTGACCACGAGAGGATCTCGGCCGATCTCCAATCGAAAGTCGGATTATGCTTCTGGAGCCAGGGGTACCCCAAGACCACCGGGTAGTGTGGAGACGAAATCACCTGGAGACAGACCGACTCTCTGTGAACGGCACCAATGGCTATCCCCACTGGAAGGGTCTCAAGAGTCACGTGTGGCGGCAGAAGGGGTCTGCCGTCTATCGCCTCAAGAGCCAGTGGGGAACCTCGAGGCTGCAGAGGAATGGAATTGGCGGCAGCGAACACACTATCAATGAACAAACCACCAGCACCAGAGTCCACCAACGCCTGGGTCGTCACCGAGCCCCCGACCCAGGAGAGGACAACAGTGATCAGTGGTTTGTCAACACGGGAAACCGGGGACGAGGAGACTCCACCCAAGATCTGCCCCCGACAGGATCTCAGGTGCGAGCGTTTCCCGGACGGTTCGGACATGCCAACCGAAAATGCCCACCGAGACCACAGTACATGCATCGGCCCTCGCGTCTCCGGAGTACCCTCTCCCCCTCGGACAGGCGAGCAAACCCCAGCTGCATGGGTTCACCCCCAGACAAGTCATCCCCAGGAGGCGTGGGAGGAGAGGGAGGCACGGGTGGGACAGCAAACGTAGGCGCCAATCTGTTAGAAGACCTCCGCAGGCTCTCCTTAAAGGAAGGCCTCTCCCTGAGTCTGGTGTCAATCAAAATCAGGAAAGAAATAAGAGACTCGAGCTCCACTGGTAGGTCCTTAGCTGCAACCTCATCCTTCAAGGCATCCGAGAGACCATGAGAGAAAGCAGCGACCAGAGCCTCATTATTCCAGCCCACCTCTGCTGCCAGGGTACGAAACTCAATGGCGTATTCAGCTACGGATCGTGAACCCTGTCTGATGGACATAAGGAGCTTCGCAGCAGAGGCAGCACGAGCCGGCACATCGAATACCTTCCGAAGAGAAGCAACAAAACCGGAAAACTCGGCAACCACCGGATTGTTGTTCTCCCATAAAGGGCTGGCCCAGGCCAAGGCCTTGTCCGAGAGCAGCGAGATCAAGAAGCCCACCTTTGATCTCTCAGTAGGAAAGGCATGTGGCAGCAACTCGAAATAAATGCCCACCTGGTTAAGGAAACCTCGGCAATGAGTTGGCTCTCCCCCAAAGCGCTGTGGAAGGGGGGCAGAACCGGTCATACCCCGAGACACCGCAAGCGCAGCAACAGGTGTCGGGGTAGACTCTTGCGCAACAGCCGGAGCGGCAGTAGGAGCCGGCCCAGGAGCGACAACCGACCCATCGGCAACGGAAGCGAAATGAGCCGTGCGTTCAAGCAGGGTTTGCAACGCCACAGCGAACCGACCCAACAGGTGATCCTGCTGATCAAGTCTGGCAACCAGCGTAGGTAGCGAGGATGGCCCTGTACCGTCAAAATTCATGGCTTGGTCCTAATGTCATGGAACCATGAACCAGACGTACAACAAGAGATAAGTGGAAATAAGAAGGCTTTATTGCAAATCAAGCTGTAAGCAAAAGTCCAAGCGGATGGCTAAACCGAAGCAGGGTCTTGCGTAGACAGGGGTCAGGAACTAGAAGGGTAGTCAGACGAAGCCTGGAACAGGAACCAGCAGGGTAGTCAGACGAAGCCAGGATCAGGAACCAACGGGGTAGTCAGACGAAGCCAGGATCAGGAACCAACGGGGTAGTCAGACGAGGCCAGGATCAGGAACCAGAAGCAGCAGCAGTCTTAGAAGCATGTGAACACAGGAGGACCAAGCAAGGAACTGAAGCCACAGACCTCCTATATATATGAGCTAGGCATCCAGCTCCTCCCAGTGGGAAGGAGAAGCCGCAGGGTGGGAGGCTACAAGAAACCCAGAAACCAAGATGGCCGCCAGCACATGTCAAACGAAGGAGAACAGTGAGAAGGTAAGACCATGACACAAAGGAGGTTCAACCAGTTATTAAATCCAAGGGTTCACATACTTTTTCCACCTAAACTGTGAATGTTTACATGGTGTGTTCAATAAAAACATGGTGACATTTAATTCTTTGTGCGTTATTAGTTTAAGCAGACTGTGATTGTCTATTGTTGTGACTTAGATGAAGATCAGATCACATTTTATGACCAATTTGTGCAAAAATCCATATCATTCCAAAGGGTTCACATACTTTTTCTTGCAACTGTATAATGTCCCTTGTAGTAGCACCACTGTGATGGGTATAATTTTGAAGCACTGTAGCTGAATTCATTATGGAGGCACTGTGTGGGGTGGTATTATTATGGGAGCACTGTGACTGGCACTGTTATGGAGCACTGTGCTTGGCACTGAAACAAAAGCGCTGTGTCTTGCCCTGTTATGGGAGAACAATGGCTGGCAATCTTTTGAAGCAATGCAGATGGATTTGCTGCACTTGGATTTGTTATGAAGAAACTATATGTCGCCCAACAGAGGAAAAACCCAAGATGCTAAAATGTATTGCTGTGTTTTTATTTAAATGGGAACTTTTTAAAGGAACACAGAGACAATGTAATGATATAGAAAACCAAAATTGGCGTCTATTGGATCTTCAAGTCAGTCCATCGCTCCTGCTTTCCATCTCTCACCTCTTCTCAACAGCTTCATGTTGCTTCTGGATCTCTGCCCATTGGCTGAAAGCTCAGAAGATGAAGCTTTACAAGAATGTTCTGAAAGTTAAGAAGCAGCTGTAAAGTAAGAAACGTCTGTCTGTGAACTGGAAGGATTGGTAATTCACATTAGTCATGTTAGTAGTAGATTTGCATCATTTTATATGTATACCCAGCAGTTTATAAATATAGTTTAATGGGTATTCCGGTAATTTGAAGTTATCCCCTACCTATAAGATAGGGAATAACTATTAGATCGGTGGGGGTCTTACTGCTACCAATCATGATAATGAAGGCCCATAGCCTGCAGATAGCCAAGTACATCACTCAGCTCTTTCCAGCAGATCTCATGCGATGAATAGAGTGGCAGTGCACATTCTCGACCTGCTCCTCTGTTCAAATTGGGGACCCTGTGGAGTGCGGGGCTATGGTTCTTGTGATTGGTGGGGGTTCCACTATTATGGATAGTGGATAGTTTTAAATCATCAGAATAGCCCTTTAAAACAACTTAATAAATACACTTATAAATTATGTTGTGGTGATGCTGAGTTACAGAATGTATTATACAGTACTTATTCAATATCTGTTGTCTGTGAGTGACAAAAGTATGTGAGCCTTTAGGATTAGCAGATAATGTGATGGTGAAATTAGAGTCAGGTGTTCTCAATCAATAGGATTACAATAATTTGTGAGTGGGCAACCTGTTTTGTTAAAAGAACAGAGATCTATCAAAATCTGATTTTCATAACATACTTGTGGAAGTGTGATTGTGAAAAAAGATTTCTGAGGACCTCAGAAGAAGAGTTGGTGATGCTCATCAAGCTGGAAAAGGTTACAAAACCATCTCTAAAGAACTTGGACTTCACCAATCCATAGTCAGACAGATTGTGTACAAATAGAGGCAATTCAAGACCATTATTACCCTCCCCAGGGTGGTCAACCAACAAAGATGACACCAAGAGCAAGGCATGCAATAGTCCACAAAGTCACAAAGGAACTCAATGTAACCTCTAAGCAACTAAAGGACTTTTCACATTAGCTCATGTTAATGTTCATGAGTCCACCATCAGCAGGATGCAGAACAACAATAGTGTGCATGGAAGGATTGCAAGGAGAAATCCGCTGTTCTCCAAAAAGAACATTGCTTCCCATCTGCAGTCTGTTAAAGATCACCTGGACAAGCCAGAAGGCTATTGGAGTAATGTTTTGTGGATGGATGAAACCAGAATATAACCTTTTGGTTTGACTGAGAAGTGTTATGTTTGGAGAAAACATTCCATTCCAGCATAAAACCCTCATCCTGTGGTGGTAGTATCATGGTTTGGGCATGTTTTGCTGCATCTGTGCCAGGTCTGTTTGCAATCAGTGAAGGAACAATGAATTTTGAATTATACCAGCAAATTCTAAAGGAAAATGTTAGGACATCTGTCCATGAGCTGACTCTCAAGAAAAGATGGGTCATGTAGCAAGACAACCATCCTAAGTACACAAGTCGTTCTACCAAAAAATGATTGAAGAAGAATAAAGTTAAAGTTCTGTAATGGTAAAGTCAAAGTCCTGAACTTGATTTTGGTTCATACAAAGTCCAACCCTCATATTTCCCTCCTGCGGTTTTGGCAGAGGCACCTCTGAAATTTGTTCTATTTCTGCACTAATTTGTATTTGTTTATACATGCAAACAAGTATTATGCAATTTCAAATGACCCCATAAGCTTATAATGACCCATGGCTACATGTCATGTGTACAATAATACAGGAGCGGGCCAATCAGCTTTAGGAGCCAGCAGGATCATAGAAGTGGCCAAGAGAGATGAACATCAATTGACCTCTGCAATGTGACTCCCGTGACTGGGCGCCAGCAATCATTTTCTTTAGGCCACTTCAGAAAGGGAGATATTCATCAGGTACATGTATTTCTATAGCAATTTTTGGTGAGACACTCATTCATATGCCAGTCTTAAAGGGAATATGTCATCAGAAAATGACCTATTGTTTAAATCACGTTTTTTTATGTTAATTTTTTTGTTTTGTTTTTCCATGTCACTATCTATATTAAAAATTGTATATAATCCTGCAGTTTTCACACTGGCCACTAGACCTAAAATATATTAAGACTTCCTGTCTTTGGAGAGCAGCTACATGGGCCATAGACACAATAGACAGGAGCTGACTGAATTATGTAGGAGAGTTTTCTAGGCAGTGACCTGTGCAGAGGTCAGGAGGGGGTAGATAAGCTGTGATATCTCCTATTGAGGATGGTGGATCCTGGTTACTTGTCATTGTAATTGTGCCTGTGGTGATACTGAAAAGTTACCTGTGCAGAACAGGGAATCATACCCTACGATTAAGCCTGGTGGCTAGATTATATAATTGCAAGATTATATAATTTTTTTTGAACCCTTAGAGGACCTTGTGATTTTTGCGTTTTGGTTTTTCACTCCCCGCCTTCCCAGAGTCCTAACTTTTTTATTTTTCAGTTCACATAGCCTCATGAGGGCTTAATTTTTTGCAGGACAAGTTGTACTTTCTAATGGCACCATTTACGGTTACATACAATGTATTGGGAAGCGAGAATAAAATTCCAAATGGGGTGGAATTGGGAAAAACAGCAAATCTGAGTTGTTGTTTTTTACACATTGTTCACTGCTGTAAAATTGACCTGTTACCTTCATTCTCCAGGTCAGCACGTTTACAACGATACCACACTTGTATAGTTTTCTTTTAATTCTGAAAACAAATATAATTTTTTTTCATCACCATATTCTGACCCCTATCACTTTTTTGTAGTAATGTGTATGGAGCTGTGCAAGGGCTCATTTTTTGTGGGGCAATCTGTACTTTTCAGTGATACCATTTTGAAGTGGGTGTGACTTTTTGATCACTTTATTATTGAGGAGTTAAACAGACAAAAAATGGCGAATTGGCAGTTTTTATATTTTTTTACGCCATTTGCTATATAGCATTAACCCTTTCACGACCGCAATCTGTATATATACGTGATAGCTGCACATACCCCGTGCAGCTACCACGTATATAAACGTTCTGGCAGCTCTTTAATCCAAGCGCTGCAAAGCGCTTGGATTAAAGCTTCTGCCCCTGCCCTGTATGCTGTCACGGACAGCATACAGTGCAGTAATGCCGGCAAGGGACCAATCGGAGTGGCCCCTTGCCGGCAATCGATCCGATTGGTTAGTCTGTGCAGACTAACCAATCGGATCGCGGCAGTGAAAAAATGCCGGTTTCAGGCTCTGATCTGCGCTCTGCAGATCAGAGCCTGAAAGCCGATAGTGTTCCTCATGCCCCCCGATCCTCCAAGCCTTTGGTGCCCCTCTGTGGTCCCCCCCTACCCCGATCTGTGCCTCGCTGATCTGTTCCCAGCCGGCGCTCATGTGCTTCCTCCTGCCCTGATTGGCATGCGGTCCGCCCCCTCCCCGCCCCCTGCATTAATTTTCTGGCCGCCCCTCCTGCCCCAGCCTCCCTCAATATTGTCCCTACCCCCCAATTCCCCATTCTGTGTGTGTGATGGCGGCGGCTCCATTCCTGAGCCGCCGCCATTAGCAGAGTGTCAGCTCTATGCTGACACTCTCCTGTAACCCAATAGATGCTGCGGTTGCGGCATCCATCGGGTTAACAGAGGGAGGGGGCTCCCTCTCTCCACCATCGGGGCTGCAGCGCTGTGATCGCAGCGCCCGATGGTTGCCATGGCAACCGGACGCTTTGCAAAAGCGTCCGGTTGCCATGGCAAAGGTGTCCAGTGCTGCCACCTACAGGCAGTCTGGAAGTATTATACTTTGCAATGCAAGAGCATTGCAAAGTATAGTACAACTATCAGCCCCACTGGATCTTCAAGATCCAAGAGGGAACTGATAAAAAAAAAAGTGAAAATAATAAAAGTAAAAATAAATCAATAAATAAATTAAAATGTAAATAAAAAAAAGACTGCCTTTTCCTATAAAAAAATGAAAAAATAAAATAAAATACACATATTAGGTGTCACCGCGTCCGTAACGACCGTCTCTATAAATATATCACGTGATGGACCCCGTCCGATAAACACCATAAAAATAAAATAAAAAAAACAGTGCCAAAAAAGCTATTTTTGTCACCTTACATCACAAAAAGTGCAACAGCAAGCGATCAAAAAGGCTTATGACCCCCAAAATAGTACCAATCAAACCGTCACTTCGTCCCGCAAAAAATGATACCCTATTTAAGACAATCGCCCAAAAAATAAAAAAGCTATGGCTCTCAGACTATAGAGACACTAAAACATCATTTTTTTGGTTTCAGAAATACTATTATTGTGTAAAACTTAAATAAATAAGAAAAAGTATACATATTAGGTATTGCCACGTCCGTAACGATCTTCTCTATAAAACAATCACATGACCTAACTCCTCAGATGAACTCTGTAAAAATAAATAAATGAAAACTGTTCCAAAACAGCCAATTTTTGGGTCACCTTGCCCTATAAAGTGTAATAATGAATGATCAAAAAATCCTATGTACCCAAAAATGGTACCAATAAAAACCTCAACACTTTCTGCAAAAAACGAGCCCCTGCACAAGACGATCGGCAGAAAAATAAAAAACATATGGCGTTCAGAAAACCAATCCAGCACAATCTGCCTACCAAAAACCGTATGGCATTCCTTTCCTTCTTCGCCCTGCCGTGTGCCCGTACAGCAGTTTACGACCACATGTGGGGTGTTTCTGTAAACCGCGGAATCAGGGTAATAAATATTGAGTTTTGTTTGGCTGTTAACTCTCAATGTGTTAAAGAAAAAAAATATATAAAATGGAAAATCTGCCAAAAAAGTGAAATTTTTAAATTTCATCTCCATTTTCCCTTAATTCTTGTGGAACGCCTAAAGGGTTAACAAAGTTTGTAAAATCAGTTTTGAGTAACTTGAGGGGTGTAGTTTCTACAATGGGGTCATTTATGGGGGTTTCCACTATGTAAGCCCCACAAAGTGACTTCAGACCTGAACTAGTCCTTAAAAAGTGGGTTTTGGAAATTTTCTTAAAAATTGTAAGAATTGCTTCTAAACTTCTAAGTCTTCTAACGCCCTAAAAAAATAAAATGACATTTCCAAAATGATGCCAACATAAAGTAGACATATGGGGAATGTTAAGTAATAAATATTTTATTAGGTATCACTTTCTGTTTTAGACGCAGAGAAATTGAAATTTGGAAAATTGTGAATTTTTCCTAATTTTTGGTAAATTTGGGATTTTTTCATAAATAAAGGTGAAATATATTGACTCAAATATATGACTATCATGAAGTACAATGTGTCACGAGAAAACAATCTCAGAATGGCGTGGATAAGTAAAAGTGTTCCAAAGCTATTACCACATAAAGTGACGCATGTCAGATTTGAAAATTTTGACCTGGACACTGGGGCATCAATGACCCTTGGTCATGAAAGGGTTAATATTGCCATATTTTAATTGTATGGGCATTTTTGCACACGGCGATGCCCATGATGTTTATTTTTTATTGGTTAAGTATTTTTATTTTAAGGAAAAGGGGTGATTTGAACTTTATTTTTTTTTATATTTTTAAAAACCTTTTTGTAACTTTTTATTTTTACTTTTTTTAAGTCACCATGGGTGACTATAACTGGCAATCATTAGATTGCCCATTGTGTTCTTTGATGGCTATATAGCCGTAATTGAACACTTCATTTATATATACAATACAGTGCTGCCACCTAGTTGCCTGTATTGGTATATTCCTCTAAGAGCGCCGAAGCCTGCTTGAGGCTTCGGGCTATTAGTATAGTGTAACAGATTCTAAGCCAGGGAATGATGTTACCGGAGCGGTCAAGTGTTGTGCAGACCGTCAGCCATCAGGGGATGCAGGCAGATTTTAGCTTGGAAATGTGATTGTGGCTCTGCAGCAAAATACAGGCTGTAATTCAGGATTAGTACAAGACAAACAATTGTGTTAAGTGTTTTTAAATGTGAACATCCTTTAGTTAACAAGTATAGGACATGCACTAGATTTTGTGGGAATATCTGTAACAGAAAATCAGTTTCCTATATAGCTCATTCTGATAAATGGGATAATTGCTGAAATTTTTGCAACAAATCTGTTAACCCTCTTTTGACCACCTGTTGACACTTTATATGTCCAGGCGGTCATCTTTCATCACTGCACGGACGTTTTAAAATGTCCTTGCAGAGATCACAGCTGCACTCTAATCATGCAGCTGCGGGAGCGGGGAGCCCACTGTCAGCGACAGCTGTGCTCCCCTAGAGAAGGCAGGGATGTTCTTTTATCGTCTCTGCCTCATTCAATACACAGTGCTCAACAATCTATATGTATAGAGATCAGGAAGTGGCAATGCCACCTCGTGCTCCAGTCCCAGCAGCCATGTTATCACTTAGGGGCTGGGAGTGTTCTCGAGCCGCTAGCTCTTAGCAAACCCTGATCAGCTATGCAGAGAGGTAGTACAGCTCTGTAAAACCTTTGTGGGGGCTGTTCATATTTGCCCGCATTGCTGAGAAACATGATGTTTTAATATATGCAAATAATGCTCTAGGAGCAACGAGAGCGTTACTGCTAGAGGCTCTGCTCTCTCTGCAACTGCCGTGCCCTCTCCACTTTGATTGACAGGGCCAGGGGTGATGACATTTTCACTGCCTGGCTCTTTCAATCAAAGCAGTGTGTGCACAGCATTTGCAGAGAGAGCAGAGCCACGAGGTGTAACAGCAACGCCCCTGTTGCTGGTAGTGGCTCATTTGCATATATTAAAACATAATTCTTCTCAGTAATCTGGACACATATGAATGTGGGACCAACACAGATGCCTTCAGCTGCCAAGTGCACATGTAACAGGTCAGCCAGTTTCATAGGGACAAATCTGCTGATAGATGCCCTTTAAATGAGTTGCAATACCAGACTCAGTCAATGGACAAGAGTGGCACTCTTTCAATAAAAAAAGAAAAAAGAGAAACTGACCTCTAATCCCAGCCAACCTTGTTAATTGAGGAGGATTTATTAGAAGAATAATAGCTGGTAATGTGAATGGAGATGCTCTTGAGAACAATATTAAGATTCTGCACCCCCCCCCCCATCCCCCCTCCCCCTTACAATAAAAAATAAAATGTATAAGTAAAGATTATCTCCTCCTAATAATAAAACAATTGGGTGTAGTGAGTTTAGTATAGAACAGAAAAATAACTGAATATTAGTCACTTTCTCTACCCTGACGGTTCTTTTGTCAGGGGACCTGTAGAACTTAGCAACGGTTAGAGGAATGTTTTGGTTGGAATTATCTGTTAATTATACATATATTATTACAGGTCAGGAGTGCTTTTAAAGGGTCATAATTGCCAAAATAAAGAAAACACAGCGTCTCACGTTTAACACAATAGTAATGATTGCTTTCCTGTCTCGGCAAGCTGCTTCTCATAAAAAGACTAAAACGAATATAGCTGTGCTGCACTGTAGATTATGATTAAGGATGAGCGAATCGACTTTGGATGAAACATCCGAGGTCTATTTGCATAAAACTTTGTTCTAATGCTGTACGGAGCAGGAGCTCCGTACAGTATTAGAATTTATTGGCTCTGATGAGCCGAAGGTATTGCTTCGCTCAGTTCCCCTGCTGTCAACATCTGCTACTGTAGTGCCCTGGAGCAGGGTACTGTGAAGTCTGGACATTTGTGGACATTTGCCTGTTTCCCCTATGCAAAGTCATCAACTCCTTACTTTATTTCACTTTAAAGATTTAACTTGCGTTGATTTATACTGTTTAATACGGGGTAAATGCACTTTATATATATGTTGTCATGGATATCCTGTTCATTTGCACTGTGTTTACACAGCACTATGGAAAGGGTTAATAAATACTGAGAGACTTTTGGGGCTTTCTAGATAATAATGGAGAAGGTAGTAATTTTCCACAGCTACCATAAGGTTTAAAGGGAACCTGTCATCAACTTTATGCTGCCCATACTAATGCAGCATAAAGTAGAGACAGGTGAGTTGATTCGAGCGCTCTGTCATTTATAAATTAAAAGTAAGTGCTTGCTGAGATCCAACATCACAATCCTTGCAGACTGGGCCTGGAGAAGAGTCACGGCCACCTGAGAAGAGTCCTGGTTATTCAGGAATTCCTGCTCTCCTGCCACCTGCTGATGGCTGACAGTCTTCTACCTAGTTTTCTCCCTTTCTCTCTAGGAGAGAACTGCCAATCATCAGCAGATGGGCGAGAGAGCAGGAGATTATGAATAACCAGGACTCTTCTCAAGTAGATTTGACTATTTTCAAGGCCTGGGCTGCAATGATTATGATGCTGGTTCTCAGCAACCACTTACTTTTAGCTCATGAGCAACACACCGCTGAAATCAGTATTTCTGTCACTATTTTATGCTGCCCTCAGTGAGTTCAGCATAAAGTTGATGACAGGTTCCCTTTAAAGAAGAGCATTTTTTGGAGAGGAAAAACAAGACTTGTTTAGCATCAAAACTAGACAGACTAAACGTTTAATTGTCTGGTTTAGCTATGTTGTTGTTGTCTAAAAAACAGTTGTTATTTTTTTACTATTATTGAAGCTCTAATGAAAATCTATGAGAGACAGGAGATGTAACATTGTATATGTTTGTGCTCAGTTTCTCCACTCCACCCCTCCTGACTAAAAGGGTCTAGTTCAGCTAGAAACTGTATATAAGGAGAGCAGTCAGAGCGTCTAGTGTTCTGCAGTTAGGGAACAGTGCTTAGAAGAGGAGACTCTGCCAGACTATTGAGTGCCCAGTAGAAGACGCTGAGATGGGGATACTCTGCCAATAAAAGCGGCCAAACTAGAGACCGAGAGATTAATTGCCAAAGAGAGTAAAAATAACTCTAAAATGTTCTTCAATTATATAAATGTTAAAAAGTATAAATCTGAAGGTGTCGGCCCTTTAAAGAGTAATGAGGGGGAAGTCGCAGAGAGCGATGAGGAGAAAGCAAAGCTGTTAAATATTTTTTTCTCCAATATATTCACTGAGGAAAATAAATTGTCAGATGACATGCAGAATGCAAAAATAAATTCCCCATTAAAAGTGTCCTGTCTGACCCAGGAAGAAGTACATCAGCGACTTAAAAAGATTAAAATAGACAAATCGCCAGGACCGGATGACATACACCCCCGTATCCTAAGGGAATTAAGTAATGTCATAGCCAGACCCTTATTTCTGATATTTGCAGACTCTATACTGACAGGGAATGTCCCACAGGATTGGCGCATGGCATATGTGGTGCCAATATTCAAAAAGGGGCCAAAAACAGAGCCTGGAAACTATAGGCCAGTAAGTTTAACATCTGTCCTGGGTAAACTGTTTGAAGGTTTTCTGAGAGATACTATATTAGAGCATCTCAACAGAAATAAGCAAATAACGACATATCAGCATGGCTTCGTGAGGGATCGGTCATGTCAGACTAATTTAATCAGTTTCTATGAGGAGGTAAGTTCTAGACTTGACAGCGGCAAATCAATGGATGTCGTATATCTGGACTTCTCCAAAGCATTTGACACTGTACCACATAAAAGGTTAGTATATAAAATGAGAATGCTCGGACTAGGAGAAAACATCTGTATGTGGGTAAGTAACTGGCTCAATGATAGAAAACAGAGGGTGGTTATTAACGGTACACACTCAGATTGGGTCACTGTCACTAGTGGGGTACCTCAGGGGTCAGTATTGGGCCCTATTCTCTTCAATATATTTATTAATGATCTTGTAGAAGGTCATAGTAAAGTATCAATTTTCGCAGATGACACTAAACTGTGTAAAGTAATTTACACTGATGAGGACAGTATACTACTACAGAGGGATCTGGATAGATTGGAGGCTTGGGCAGATAAGTGGCAGATGAGGTTTAACACTGATAAATGTAAAGTTATGCACATGGGAAGGAAAAATGCAAGTCACCCGTACATACTAAATGGTAAAACACTCGGTAACACTGACATGGAAAAGGATCTAGGAATTTTAATAAACAGCAAACTAAGCTGCAAAAACCAGTGTCAGGCAGCTGCTGCCAAGGCCAACAAGATAATGGGTTGCATCAGAAGGGGCATAGATTCCCGTGATAAGAACATAGTCCTACCACTTTACAAATCGCTGGTCAGACCACACATGGAGTACTGTGTACAGTTCTGGGCTCCTGTAAACAAGGCAGACATAGCAGAGCTGGAGAGGGTCCAGAGGAGGGCATCTAAAGTAATAACTGGAATGGGGCAACTACAGTACCCTGAAAGATTATCAAAATTAGGGTTATTCACTTTAGAAAAAAGACGACTGAGGGGAGATCTAATTAATATGTATAAATATATCAGGGGTCAGTACAGAGATCTCTCCCATCAGCTATTTATCCCCAGGACTGTGACTGTGACGAGGGGACATCCTCTGCGTCTGGAGGAAAGAAGGTTTGTACACAAACATAGAAGAGGATTCTTTACGGTAAGAGCAGTGAGAATATGGAACTCTCTGCCTGAGGAGGTGGTGATGGTGAGTACAATAACGGAATTCAAGAGGGGCCTGGATGTATTTCTGGAGCGTAATAATATTACAGGCTATAGCTACTAGAGAGGGGTCGTTGATCCAGGGAGTTATTCTGATGGCCTGATTGGAGTCAGGAAGGAAGTTTATAGTCCCCTAAAGTGGAGAAAATTGGCTTCTACCTCACAGGTTTTTTTTTTGTTTTTTTTTGCCTTCCTCTGGATCAACTTGCGGGATAACAGGCCGAACTGGATGGACAAATGTCTTTTTTCGGCCTTATGTACTATGTTACTATGTTACCAGCCTTGGACCAGGGTACCAGCCTTCTGAAAATAAAGAGGGTGAGCTAGCTCAGGCCCTTCTACTGCCCAGGAGGAAACTGGAGAAGCCTGGCCATGCCTCGTCTGTATTGTTTTGCACCTGAATTCCTCCAGTAAAGAAGCACCCTGGTTACTGCAGACCCTGACTCTCTGGACTTATTTCCCATTGGCAGTAAATATAGGCACTTATCACTAAAAATCTTCTTTATTCCAAAGTAATGATTAAAAGAGCCATCGCGGTACAGGACGCAGGGTACATGGAAAGGCGTCGGCTGTTTCGCGCACTTGCAATTCCTCTGGGCCTTGCATGCTGGGGGCGGATACCGTCAGGTGATTTATGCCTGGGTGCACCTATATAATACTGTTAACCATTTCATTACCATCACATTAAAAACAGCAATGCAATTCATTCAAAGGAGAGTCATTTATACAGACATGCCATTTCTATCATTAAAGGGTTTCTGTCATCAAAAAATCGTTATGTAGCTGGCTGACATTAGCAATGTGCTAATGTCAGCAGAACATAACTGTATGACTTATATCTCCCTGCCTGCCGCCGTTAGCGCTAAATAATGACCTTTAAAATATGCTAATGACCCTCTAGGTGCTAGTGGGGCGTTGCTGCAACACCTAGAGGCTCCGTCCTCTCACCGTTTGGCACTCCCTTGCATTGGTGATTGACATGCTCTTTCTCCTCTCTGCCTGTAAAATCCCGCGCCTGCGCCGTCACTTTTAGTATTCCGCGCAGGCACAGTGAGTGAAGGACGCTCGCCTGCTGCCAGCCTCTTCACTGTGCCTGCGCCGAATTCTAAACTAGACGGCGAAGGCGCAGGATTTTATGGGCACAGAGGAGAAAGAGGATGTCGATCACTGATACAAGGAAGTGCCAAACGGTGAGAGGACGGAGCCTCCAGGTGCTGTGGCAACGCCCCACTAGCACCTAGATCATTAGCATATTATAAAAGTCATTATTTAGCACTAACGGCGGCAGGCAGGGAGATATAAGACATCCAGTAATGTTCTGATGACATTAGCACATCGCTAATGTCAGCCAGCTACATAACGATTTTTTGATGACAGAAACCCTTTAAGACCTAAATTGCCTATTGCATTCATTTTCATAATTAACATTGCTTCCTTTCTAAGCAACTTTTTGTGTCGATCACCCCCTGCGCCAAAAAGAGTGTATGATCTGCAGGCCTGCAAACCGCAGTATTTGTGCATCCTAAATATGCGTCTTTTTGCATGCTCAATAAGGCGAGGTGCGTCTTGTCCCATAGAGATTGATCTCTAAATCTTTCATACAGACCGTGAATCGTCTCTCCAATATAGAAATAATTTCATGGGCAAAAAATAGCATATACCAAATACTTTGTTCTGCAGTCTATGAAGTCATTTACTACCCAATCAACACCTCCTACGGTATATTCATCTGCCTCAAGCCGCAGTTAAAGTGACAGCATGAACAATGCCCACCTCTAGGAACCATTCTATCCAACCAGGTAGTATGCGGTCTGGTATATCTGCTCCTACCTAGTACGTGTTTAGTGGTTTTACGTCTTCTGAAAGAGTCGGTTGCCTTTTTACCTAAACCCTCATCTCCCTCTATTATGTATTGCTGATACCATTTGGCTATGTTTAAAAGGTATGCACAAGTGTGATGGTGATGAAATGGTTAACATCATGATGTGGGCGCACCTAGGTATCCGCCCCCAGCATACAAGGCCCAGAGGAAGCACAAGTCCGCGAAACAGCGGTCGCCTTCTCATGTACCCAGCATCCATTACCGAAATGGCGCTTTTAATCATTTCGGAATAAAAAAGATTTTCAGTGGTGAGTTGGTTGCTGTGCAGATTCTTGCGTTACAGTGTTGCAGTGCCATACCGATCAAAGTAGAACACTGCAATAATGTATTCAAAATAAATACTGTCTTTATCGAAACAACATTATGTAGAAAACACATATAATCAAAGGACACATTATCCACGAGGTGAGTGCCTAATAGGGTCAGAATCTCAAACTGCAAGGAATGGACACAAAATACTAATAGTACACGTTACATGCATAAAAAATAACCAGGTGCAACCAATAAGTAGACATAATACAGACCCAAATGTGACACACACAGATACCCCAGCACGTGTTATGCGTTGCTTCCTCAGGGGGATGTGTTGCAGTGCTGGTCAATGTCTCTACTCTTATTTCCCATTGGGGTCGTTCACCATGTGTTACCATCCCTTCCGGAGAGTAGCAACACGTGGTGACACCTCAAGGTAGCACCCCGAACTCAGCCACTGCACTGTGACAACCCTGCAGCCAATCACAGGGGTGATCTGCTCCCGTTGCATCATGTCAATTGGTCACGGGACGCAAGTGGATCAGGTCACTGGTACTGCCACTGATTGGCTGCAGTGGTGTCAAAGTGGATGTTGACAGTGGGGCACTTGAGCACGGCAGCCGAGTCCAAGGAGCAAAGGAGCCTGGACCCAGTGATGGGCAGCAGGTAATTATGCTTCCTTTTGCAGATTTGCCCAGCTGGGCAACCCCTTTAGTCATATGCCAGGGCAGGGTATCACAGAGCGCTAACTGCTATGAAGATGTATTAAGGAACTAATTCTTAAAGAGCACCTGGCACCTCTCTTGACAGGTATGTTTTAGTAACTGCTTGCCATGTAATAACAATTTTAGAATGGTTCTCTATGTTGCTCCGTTTGTTTATTATTCCTGCTAGAAGTTATGAATGTATTCTTAGCAGTTTGCAATGAAGGTCCAGCTGAGTGCTACTAGTTATGCTAGTCTGACACTGGCATCACTGATTGGGTAATGTCAACCTGTGCAGGGACACACCCCACTGGTAACACCCATCTGGACCTTCATTGCAAACTGCTGACAATTCATTCATAACTTCTAGCAGGAATATTAAAGGAATGGCACATCATAGGGTCATTAGAATAAATGCTCCACAAATGTTATTACATGGGGGATGCAAGTAGTAACTATAACAGACATGGCAGGAGAGGGGTCCTCTAGTTTTTGGACAATTTAGAAAAAAGGGGACATTTACCATAAGTGATATATCGATATTCACTATGAAGCCCCCACACTGGAGATCCGTCTAAAAAGATATCCATGTGCACTTAGGAAGTCTGTAGGAGTGATTGTCTCATAGACTACAGAGAATGATTAGATGAAACCAGTCATATGTGATTAATTGAATCTTTTCACATGAATGGAAGCCACTTGTGTGGAGCAGCAGAAACCTAATAGAGGTCAACAAAAGACCAAAAGTCACAGCTAGCTAATTAAAAGCCCTTTCCAAAAATCCCTGCGTTCTCCGAGGCAGTAAATATAATCTTACAAAGATAATCACTGCTGGAGCTTTAGTTTTCGATCAGGGTTTATTGCGATGTATAGTACATGATCAACATACAATGGGTTTCTTAGTTCAATTCTTTCTCCGTGTTGAAGTGTCAGACCACGGCTAGCCCCACTTGGGGTGAAATGCGTCAGATCGGTTTATATTTTGCTTGTCATGATTGAAATAGACACTTTGACGTGAAAAATTCAACTTGAAGTGAAACTCTGCCCAGAACTATTTTGAAGGATTTGAGATTTTAGCCTTTCAGACCAGTGAATTGTAACATCTCTCGGACGGGAAATTGTGAAATGCGGAGGAAAACGATCCAGAAACACATTACAGCAGGAAAATCAAATAAACAGTGCAGATCTTAAAATGATACGTTACCAAAAACCTGAATTTGAATTGGCAAGCCATGGTCTAATTACCTCATATGCGGCTTTACAATAGCTGCTAATTTCGAGATAATGGCCTCTCGTATTCTTAGCCAGGCCGTGTAATGTACCATTTGTTTAGCCAACATTATGACATTTGGGATTAAATCATTTACAAAAGTTTCATTATTGATACAAAAACCCCTTTATCCTCCTGCAACCGTCGTATAATAACACAGCTGTAATATGTCTTCTCTCCTGGTAGTTGTCACTGGGAAGTATCTGTGAATTTTTCCAATTTGGATAATAGGAAATGACATCATGTGCGCGGAGAATCCCTGGTGCGGCTTGTTCAGTCTACAAATATTCACTGAGTTCATCCTATGGACCATTTATGAAAAAAAATAAAATAAAATGAGTTGAAAACAAACACAGGGTGTGACAGCTCCACCATTGAATACCAATTTATGGCTATTTCTGAAAGGCGTGAGCTGCAATACCGGTAATAACCCGTAGACAAGATGTTTAACGTTCAAGGGTTGACCAGCTATCATCTCGAATAACCGTCGTGAGCAGCACAGGGTTGTCCATGATTTGAAAAACATGGCTTCCACCTTCCATAAACCGATCTATGGGTGTGGTAGTGGAAACCAGCCCGATTTGCTTTAATGGGGCTGAGCTGTAATACCAGACCATGAATGGCTGTGACACGGTTTATATAAAAAAAAAAAAAAGCAGCCATGTTTTTTTCTAATCCTTTACATTTAAAACCTAACTGGGGAATTCCCTTGGGAATGTCCACCTTCGTGGGTGTTTGGCAATAAAGTAAAATACTGGGTTTTCTACTAGATGAGAACAAGATAACATAAAAGTCACCAACAATAAAAGATCGGTCTTGTTCGACCAGAAAATGTTGAACTATATTCAGTATAATACTCTCCAAGAGCGGGGCCAACTGTAAGGAAGAAGGAGCATTAAAGTATAAGGAACGTAAATGGCTGTGATTATTTTTATTGCCTTTTTTGTTTGCAATAAATGATTGATGTTGGTTTTATATAGCAGAAAGTGGCAACAAAATGTGGAACAATATATCTGTGTCACTGCCATTACAGTTCTTCTTTATTCTGCGTTTGTATGTTTGGAAATAAAATCGCCAATTTAACCGTGTTGCTATCAACAACTGCTCCACTTTTTGTGACCCATACTTTTATTTATTGATGGATGGATGAATAGATAGATATGAAATTTAGATATGATATGTTATAGATAGATAGAAAGTGGAACAAGGCAGCACACTCGTAGGTGCGAGCCCAATAGGACAAATGTGTAAAAAGTGCAACATGGCAGCACACTCGAAAAGGAAAAAAGTGTCTATTCACCCATGCGAGACGCAACGTTTTGCCTCAACACTCGAGCCTTTCACAAGCCTTCAGGAAGTCTCTAGTGGTGAGCCAAAACGTTGCATCCTGAATGGCTGCATAGACACTTTTTTCCTTTTCGAGTGTGCTGCCTTGTTGCACTTTTTACACATTTGTCCTATTGGGCTCGCACCTCTGTTTTTTCTTTGTTTTTTATTTATTGTCTAGTGCTGCCATTTTCCTTTTATAGATAGCCTGTCGGTCTGTCCTCATGCACCTACATTGCCGACGTTCACCTCTCACATCAATGGCACGTGGTGCTCCACAGTTTCCACGTCGCTTATTTGCAATGGTGCGATTTGTCCTTCCACAATACACTTTCACCACAGAAGCACGAGAACAGTTCACACTGTGCAGTCTCAGAAATACCGCCACCTGGAGCCAATAATCATTCCTTTCTGCAACTCTGATAAATAGCTGCTTTTACCCATGACAGCAATGAGGGATATGTGTGCAGACAGCCTATCCCACACCTTACATACCCATCGTGCCAGCTCACGATACGTGACTTCCTTCATGAGCTATGTGCTCCCGACATCAAAAGTAGTAAGTGGTCATAATAATAACTCAAAAGTGTAAATCAGGGGTGTGGAACTTTTTTGCTGCTGAGGGCCATTTAGATGTTTGTAACATGGTCAAACATGTAATTGACTTAGGGCAAAGTTACAGAAATTGCGCTTCAATTTAAAAACATCTAGAGTGCTGTATTTTTGCGGCACAAATCGGCTCAACTGTCCCTGCCTTTGTCCCTTTCTCAGCCTCAAAACTGCCCCCCACCTCCATCAGCCTCAAATCAGCCTCAGATCAGACTCCCAGCCTCAGATCAGACCCTCATCAGACCCTCCCTAGCCACAGATCAGAAACCATATCAGACCCCCCCAGCCTCAGATCACACCGCCATCCTCGTCCAGACCCAGAATATACCCCCAGCATCAGATCATCCCCCATCAGACCCCCCAGTCTCAGATCAGACCCCCATCCTTTAGATCAGACCCTCCTCAGCCTCAGATCAGCCCCCCCCCCCTTATCAGACCCTCTCCAGCCTCAGAACAGCCCCCATCAGACCCTCCCAAGCCTCAGATCAGCCTCTATCAGACCCCCCAGCCTCAGACCAGACTCTCCAGGCACAGATCAGACCCCCCAGCCTCAGATCAGCCTCCATCAGACCCCCCCCAGTCTCAGCCTCAGCTCTGGACGGCGCTGCCTCTTAGCAGATTCACTTACCCTCCCTGGTCTTTTTCCCGCTGTGCTGTACTGTGACCTGACAACGCACAGTGTCTGGTCATAGTGCGCGCCTATATGCACTACGTCCTGACACTGTATGTGTCAGGACACAGTGCGGGGCTGGAAGAAGACCAGGGAAGGTCGGGACAGCCAGTGCAGTGCTGTTCTCACGTTCCCGTGCACCTTCCATAATGGAAGCGGTCGTTAGCATTTTCACAATATATTCTGGCAGGGGCCAGGGGCCACATCAAATGATCCAGCAGGCCGCATATGGAGTTTCCCCTCCCCTGGTGTAGATAGATAGATATGAGATAGCTGTAGGTACAGTGAAACCATATATTCTGTATACTGACCATCTTCTAAAAGAACAATTTTGGTTGGTCGTCTCAAGATAGATAGATAGTAAATACATAGATAGATATTAGTTACAAAGATGGAAGAGATAGATGATAGATAGATATGAGATGGATAGATAATAGACAGATAGGCCTCATGCACACAACCGTTTTTTTAAGGTCCACAAAAACGAGGTCCGTAGGTCCGTGATCCGTGACCGTTTTTTCGTCCGTGGGTCTTCCTTGTTTTTTGGAGGATCCACGGACATGAAAAATGAAAAAAAAAATCGAAGTCAAGTTTGCCATTGAAATGATAGGAAAAAATGGACACGGATCACGGACGCGGATCACGGACGCGGATGACAATCTTGTGTGCATCCGTGATTTTTCACTGACCCATTGACTTGAATGGGTCCGTGAACCATTGGCCGTGAAAAAAATAGGACAGGTATTTTTTTCACGGCAAGGAAACACGGATCACGGATGCGGCTGCCAAACGGTGCATTTTCTGATTTTTCCACAGACCCATTGAAAGTCAATGGGTCCGCGAAAAAAATACGGAAAATGGCACTACGGCGACGCATGCACACAACGGTCGTGTGCATGAGGCCATAGACAGATATGAAAGATAGAATTGACGCAAGCTCAGTGTCAGAGCCTAAAATGAAGGCCACATATGTATTACTCTGGGTTCACATCATGTTTTTCCCATCCATTAAACGTATTAAAAAATATATATATGTTAAACGGATGACATACAGTGGCATCCGTTCACCATAGAGTTCCATTGTAAAAAAAACTATGTATATATTTTTTTACCGGACCGTGCAGGATACAAGAACGCGGTGTGCTGCATTTTTGTATCCTTTTTTTTGTAACATATACGTCCAACGGAGGCATAAAATGTGAACCCAGCCTTATTACTAGTAAAATAAGATGTTGCGTGACTTCCAGGCAGTAAGTATGTGGGAACTTTGACCTAATCTCAGCGGGGATTTCTAACAGTATATTCTTTGAACTTTTACCTCTTTTACTTAGAAAGTCTTAATTCCCTTTCCTGGTCAGAAATCATTCTAAATTTAGTAATAGCGTCAGAAAAGAACTTAATCCGGGCCTACAATTATGTAACAGTCCCGCGCAGTCCATTAGGGCTTTCTACATAATTAAACACGACTGCTTTGCTCCTAATCTGCCACATGAGGCAAACAATAATCTTACCAAATTCTTCCATTAAAATGAATTGCACGAAACTCAGTATAAAATAATAAGTCACTTTGCTGCGTGCATCCCCCGCAGCCATTCTTCACTGGAGACAAGTGGATTTGTACAGGTTTTTGGCTTATGATTATGTTGCTGACAAGCCTGTTGGTTCCAATATGAAAAACCCGTGGTCAGCTCTAACATGTGATTATTATAGTTTGGGAGGAAGAGCGCAAACTTTTATTTCTCCGAATGATCTGAATAACAAAAGAAAAGGTAAACCACCCAAAATGTACAAATTTTAAACCCATAATGAGAAACAGAACCTAAAACACAAAGCGATCATGTAAATGTGATGATGAATTCATTATTATAGTCTAGATCTATGGTTTGGCTATTAAGGGAGATTTATAAACATTTCTAAAATGGAAGCTTTCTTTGTTGCCCATAGCAACCATTTACAGCGCAGCTTTCATTTCATTTGTGTATTTTTGTCCTTTCAGTCTCTATTTTTAAATTGCTTCTTCCGGGTCGCAAACCAACAAGCGTTTAGCATTGGCGGCAAAGACTCTAACTATCAAGGTAGGGCTCAGTGCTAGTGAATAGAACATTTTCTATGGCTAAAAACCTCATCAATATTTTTCCCATGTATTATGTATTCAGATGTCCAATGTACTCGAATTTACAGATACATCCCTGTATACACCATTATATTGTATAGGAGTTTTTTTTTTCTATATTTATACAGTATACCAGGACATTTTATACTTTTGTTAGCAATTGCAAACATTTTATGGCACAAAATAAGTGGACAGTTTTCTGATTATCGTAATTTATTTTTGCCATATGCTAAAAAAATATTAAATGTCCTGGTATACATAGGAAAAACAACAACTCACTGGTGTATACAGGGATGTATCTGTAAATTTGAGGACATTGTACACCTGAATATGTAATACATGGGAAAAATACTACTGAGGTTTTTAGTCATAGAACATATCCGGCTTGCTAGCAGTGAGCTCTAGGGCTCAGCGGTTAGATGTTTTGCTTTCAATGCAGAAAGTCGTGGGTTCAATAATTGGCAAAGACAACTTTAAAATAGAGACTTAAAGGGGTTATCCAATGACTAATGTAAAAAAATGAAAATCAGACATCATATAGAACATGATAACCTCTTTCTAACAAAGCTAGAACCAGCACTGTACCTCACATGGATCCAGAGATCTCCTAATTCATTGCTCTGCTAGATTTATATCAAGCTGAAAGCTCAAGGGGAGTGTCTTTTCTGCTGCAACTAAGGGGGCGTGTCTCAGCTCTTCCTATCACAGCTCAGGAGGCAGTTGAACGATGAAACTGAGCATGTGCGGCCATCTCAGTGAGCAGGACAAAGATATAAGAAAAAAGCAAACAGTAGGTGGCGCTATACAGATACATTAAACTCAGTGGCCATGCTAAATTTTTTGTTACATGCAATTTCAAAAGTATTTAGATCAATGTGCTGGTTTGAAAACTGTAGAATATTTTTTGTGGGACAAACCCTTTAATAAATGTTACATACACAGGAAAAAAATTAAAATAAGTTTATTTAAAATAAATATGATCAAACCATTGGTGCCAAATAACACAATGTGATAAGCCACGCCCCAAAACGCGCCCCCTTTTATCAGTGAAAACTTGGTTGGTATTTTTTGTTGGGAAAGGTGGCAACCCCATTGGTGAGAGAGAAGATGTCATAATGTCAGAAACAAACGTGCGCTTTTTAAGAAACACCACAGACCCCAAAAAAACACCTAAGTAACAAAAATGCCAGTAGGTAGGTTCCTACATGAAATTTCCAGCTTAGATGTGGGTCACATTCGCTCTGAGACATGTCCCCCTGGGTCATGGTAGACTGTGTTTAGGTTACCAGGGTGATGGACATGTCCCCTTTCTACATCACGTGTAGAGGTGGCAAGTGGTATCCCCCCATGTCGTCACTGGGTCACATGCCGTTTGGGGGATACTACTCACCACCTCTACACGTGATGTAGAAAGTGATTGTTGCTTTGGGATCCAGCTATCGAGGGGGCCCACTACGGTGCGAAGCTCAGGCACATTTAGTGAGAGCAATGGATAATGAAAAGGAAGGACAAACAACTGCAGATCACTGGGAGACAAGCTCTGCACAGGGACATTCACTTCATGCATTGTTCCTGTACTGTGATATCATTTTGTGCTTTTTTCCTACACAATTATATTACTTTATATATTATGCCTGTACTGTGACATCACTGTGTGACATCACTGGTAGTACATAGAGCAGCAAAATGCACAGTTCCAAAGTGCATATTACTGTGTAATCTTCTCCCAATAGCAGTGTATAGGTATTTTTTATTTATTTGGTGCACTTAGGTAGCAACAATGATGGTAGTTGTAGACTCTCGGGGGGCGTCTCTGGTCTCCTTCTTTCAGTGGTAGTAGAGCTGCTTATTTGGCAGCTGCAATCTCAGAGACAGAGGTTCTCTAAACTTGGGCCTAGTTTCTATATGAGCTCTCCACATGCAGGTCTTCTCCCTTTTTCTGCTTAGACTAGACTCCTAACTCTAACTAACCAAGGGACAGACCTGGTCCATCACCCTGGTAACCTAAACACAGTCTACCAATTTGTGAACTGTTAGGCTGATTATACATTGTTATTGAGTTCACATAAAACATTTGAACTCAAAAACATTGTGCAGTAACCCAGACTTGGGGGTATCTGCAAAGTTTTGATTGTTATGTAATGGTTGCAATAGTAATATAATGTACTGCACACTCCAGCATGATCCAGACATGGCCAGCGATAGCGATTCTGACTCAGCCTTCTATGGAGCTTAGGGTGTGGGTTGGTCCCCATCCCTAGCTCCAGAAGTTTCCAGTGAGACTAGCTCTAGAGAGGAAAGAGGTAAGGAGTAGTGTTGATCGAGCACCAAAGTGCTCAGGTGTTCAAGTAGAACACCTTGGGATGTGAAGAGGGAAGGGTGTCTGGTTCACATGAAAAGGTCAGAAATTGATGGAAACACCACTGAAATGGTTCGGGAACAGCATGGGGAGGATGTCTTGATGCATCTTGGACTCCCAGGTCACTGCTGGGAACGATGTTGTCCGAGTACTACGCAAATTTTACAGACTGACAATAATACGCACAAAACCAAGGAAAATAAATAAATTTTAGAGAAAAAATTGTTAGGAAACATTCTTTCCTGTATATTTACTTGTATATAAAGTGCAAGTGCTGCCAAAAATTACATGGAAGAGGCACTCCGATACAACCTGTATATCACATGACGGAGGGCCTCATTCACATTGTGGTACAATTGTTCAGGTAGTGGGACTCCTAAACTCATAAAGCCTATGCACTAAAAAAACATTAGTGGCATGAGCCTGCTGCTGATCTGACCATCTAAAAAATTAGGGGTGAGAGTCTGCTGCTGATTTGACCATGGAAAAAATTATTATGGGTGAGAGCCTGCTGCTGATCTAACCATCGAAAAAGTTATGGTTGAGGGCCTGCTGCTGAGCTGACCCTCTAAAATATTAGGAGCGAGGGCAGCCTAAAAAGCAAGTTGATATGATGGAGGAGGAGGACAAGAAAAGGAAGATTGAACCATATATCCTTTTTTGTGGTGGAAGGGGTGCATGAGAATACAGTGTATTCAATACACCATAAAAGCCACATTTAAAGTGCCTTTATGTTCAGCCACTTTCCTCTTGTAAAGTAGAGAAGTCAGGGGCAATCCAGGCCTTGTTCACTTTGATAAAATTCAACCTGTCAGCATTTTCAGTTGACAGTTGGATGCGCTTATCAGTTATTAAGCCCCCAGCAGCGCTAAATACCCCCTCTGACAAAATTCTTGCAGCAGGGCAGGCCAGCACCTCCAAGGCGTAGAGCGCCAGTTTGTGCCACGTGTCCAGCTTGGACACCCAATAGTTTTAAGGCACAGAGGGATCATTGAGAACGCTGATACAGTCTGCTATGTACTCCTTCACCATCTTCCAAAACTTTTCTCTCCTTGTGACACTAGGCCGCGCATCAGAGTGAAGGTGCTGGCGGGGTGTCATTAAACTGTCCCAGGCCTTGGAGAGTGTTGTCTTGCCTCTGTTGGAACTGCTGTGTGTTCCCCTTGTCTCCCCTCCTCGGTTCCCCAAGGAACTACGTACTCTGCTGCCAGCATTGTGAGCTGGAAATTTTTGGAGGAATTTTTCCACAAGGACCTTCTTGTATTGCACCATTTTGCTAGTCCTCTCCACCACAGGAATGAGAGATGAGAAGTTCTCTTTGTAGCGGGGGGTCGAGAAGGGTGAACAACTAGTAATCGGTGTTAGCCAAAATGCGTATAACGCGAGGGTCACGGGAAAGGCAGCATAACATAAAGTCAAGAAATTTAAAAAGAAGCTGGGCACTCACACTTATCTTGAGTAGGTGGTAATTTAATTCAATATAAAATGCAAATAAAATGACATAAACTTTAAATTTAAAAAAAACATGCATTAAAATAAAAAAGCCCTTAATATAAAGATAATAGTAGTCTGGCCAGACTTGAAAGGACTTTCGATCCACCAAAAACAGAAACAGAAAGGCAATTGTATAACCAAACCAGTCCACCATATGACAAATAGAACTGATCTAAAACCGAAATACTTCATATAGTTCGTCTATCCGACTATTGTAAAATCGCAACCCTGAATATATACCACATGTGGTGAGTCAGTTTATCTGTTATGTTTCCACAATGCTTGCAACAGGGAATTGTACATAGTTTTGGAACTTTAACCACACAATAGTGGGCTCAGTGCCAAATAGGCAAAGATGTTTGAAAAAGCGAGAGTCACGACAGACTACTATTATCTTTATATTAAGGGCTTTTTTTATGTTAATGCATGTTTTTTTAAAATTTAAAGTTTGTCATTTTATTTGCATTTTATATTGAATTAAATTACCATCTACTCCAGATAAGTGTGAGTGCCCAGCTTCTTTTTAAATTTCTTGTATATACTATAGATTGGGTGAATCTGTTTGCTGTGAGCACCCCCCTTTGGAATCAGACACGGTAGTGCTACCATTATACCCTTTTTTTTTTTTTACATAACATAATATCAGCCATGTGTGCCAGACTCCCAACAGACAAGACTCCGCTGTCCTCATCAGGAGGTTGACTCTCAATCTCCATATCTTCTTCCATCCATGCTAAATAGATGGAATAAACCTGCTGTGGGTACTACCCTCTGTAGCAGATGCAACCGTCTCCTGCTCCTCCTCCTCCTCATCATCCAATTCGCGCTGAGAAGACGAACAGAGGGTGGTCTGGCTATCACCCTGTGTACTATCTTCCCCCATTTCCACCTCTTCCACATGCAAAGCGTCCGCCTTCATTGCGAGCAGCGAGCGTTTCAGTAGACAGAGAAGTGTCACGGGAGGTAAGAAAAGGGAAGGAAACAGAACAAGGCAATGCTAACAAAAACAACTGACTAGGCCCCAAATGCTAGGGAACAAAGGGGTCACCTCCTAGCAATCCCTAAAACACTTTCCCTAAGCTGCTATGCCCATGTGCATATCTGGATGGTAAATATGCACATGCCCACGTACCTAGGACTATAACACTGAACCAAACCCTCAGCTGTAGGGAAAAGAAAAAGAGACACCCAGCTCCTTCTACAACCGAAGGAGCTAGAGTCACCCTAGAGGCATAGTCAAAACAGACACAGAAGGAAAAAGAGAAAAGAACTTATCTTGAGATGTGTTGGAGCAGACGATCCACCAAACTACCAGTGCTCACACAAGGCAGAACTATAACCCACAAAGGCTATAGGGAGAGAGAGGAATAAATAGCCTCACCAATTCACCGTAAACCCACAACAAAATCGAGTCATGTGCAGAAATTCTGACAGATCTCCTCAGAACACCCACAGGGCAGGGCGTGACAGATGGTTACACTGATAAAGGCGACGACCATGTTGCAACTGGTATTCCACTACTGCCCTCTGCTGCTCACAAAGCCTGGCCAACATGTGTAACGTGGAGTTCCAGCGCGTGCTCACATCGCACAACAGTCGGTGAGCTGGCAATTGCAAGCGCTGCTCCAGCGTTGCCAGACCGGCAGCAGCTGTAGATGACTTTCAGAAATGTCGCGTTCCGGCCAGCCAATCACTGTAATGCCAGTAACTGACATGGTTACGGCTTTACAGTGAGTGGCAGTGCTTACTTGCATGTTTATTGGCTGCGTAGCAGGCAACAAATGTGTGGGGAGGAGACTGGAGCATGGCGCTCGAACACACGTGGTATTCGGCCGAACACCGCGATGTGCCGAGCATCGTGATGCTTGAGCCGAACTGGTGTTTGGCCGAGCATGCTCAATCATCACTAGTAAGGTGCAGTCTCTATGTGCTCCTCTCCTCCAACACCAAGCCCTGGAGTCCTGTCACCTCCTCCAGCTCTAGGAGATGAAATCAAGCAATAATTATTAAGGAAGATTTTCATGTCTACAGTGAGAGAGAAAGACAGCAAGGTAACCGAGCATTCCAGACCCTGCTGCTGCAAAGGTGAAACAAATTAAGACACCCTATGCACTCCAGACTAGTGGACACTACAGCCATAGTTGCCATATTGCAGTTGCCACAGATCACTATAAAATACACTTTAGCAAGAGAAGGAGTAACTAGAGGGACATACAACTACTTAGCTCATGCTTGGACATCTGGGAGAGATTTGTACTGTGTACAGATAACACTTCTAGATGTATTCCAACTCCTTTTGTGCACACAGTAAAGATAAACTTTTGTTAAGTTTCATGTGGCCTGGTCTGTGACTCCCTTAACACCAGATGCTGGCCCTTTCATTTCCATCACATACCCTGCCGAGCAGCCACATGGAGAATAACACCATGGACACCCCTGACTCACCATCAGGCAGGGAGAAGATTAGAAGAAACTGCGGCACTCTAAGTCTTCAGGAAGTTTTCGTGTTTATTTTCCTTTACTGCATCGACCCCAGGGAGCAACGGCCTGAGGTAGTACACTGTGACATATCGACAGGGCCACTGCCACTCAGAGCCTCAGGGGCTCGCTGCAATTGGATTCATTTTTTTGTATTGTTAACCCCTTTGCAGTAGTCCTCTGGGGTACTGCACAAGGAGCTTTAACATAACCCTCTGTCACAACTTCACAGGCTAGAGAAAATGGTTGGCTGGATGAGAGAAGACATGAGGGAGGTTTTATAGGTGGTTGTTTGACATTCCTCTCTGCATTGGATTTCCTCTTAAAAGTTTATTCACATGGAGACCCCCAAAAAGTATCTAAAGGCAGGAAGTGCTAAAAAAAAAGAGAAACCTTAGGGTGGAATTACATTTCCCGAACTTCGGGAAGTGTGAGCGCCAATGGATGATAACACATCCATCAGCGCTCGTTTGCATCGGTCTGATTGCACAGGCCAATGCATTCTAAATGTGGGAGGAATGATTGCTACCACGTTCTGTTCTATTCATTATGGGCAGTACATCCCTGATTACACAGGGAGATGTGCTGCAGATAACTGGGTATCTTTTATCCTGGGCATCTTCCATCCTTTCGTCCAGCATTTGCGCGTTCGGCGGCTGATCAACGGTGGATTATACAGGCCAGTTATTGGAATGATTGTTCTTATGAATGCAGAGCGGCAGCACCAGAATGAAGGGGGATCAGACAAGTGAGTATGGTTTCCTTAGTTTTTTTTACAGCAATTCCTGCCTTTAGACAGGTTTTTTCTTTTTTACCAGATTACTACTTATGTTGTTTAACAGATATGTTCATGTAGTTGCTTACCTCATGTGCATCTTCCCCATGGTTATGTTATTTTTTTTCACTCCTGATCCGTTTTCACCATTTTAAAACCAATCCCTCTGGTTGGTCTATATCCTGTATGTAGCACTTCCTGTAACTCTATCCAACCGAACCCATGATGCACTTCTACTTCCTCTACCACAGCTCCAGCTCCATTCCTAACAACGACCAGCTAGTTTATAGCTCCGCCCACTGGCTAGTAACATAGACACTCCCCTGTCAAAGGACATAAGAAAGAGCTGCATGGACAGCCCAGAACGGGAGATAGGAGCAATAAAGGTAACAGAAATACATTACAAAATTACAGCGACCTTTATAAATGATTGCTTTAACGGATGTTGTTGCAAACTGGAAAACCCCTTTAACCACTTGCCATCTGGGCCATTTGCCCCCTTCCTGACCAGGCCTAATTTAGCAAAACTGACATATCTCACTTTATGTGGTAATAACTTTGGAACGCCTTTACTTATCCTCTCATTCAGAGATTTTTTTCTCGTGACACATTGTACTTCATTTTGGAAATGTGATTTTATTTTTTTAGGACGTTAGAAGGCTTAGAAGTTTAGAAGCAATTCTTAAAATTTTTAAGAAAATTGCCAAAACCCACTTTTTAAGGTCTGAAGTCACTTTGTGGGGCTTACATAGTAGTTACCCCATAAATGACCCCATTGTAGAAACTACACCCCTCAAGTTACTTAAAACCGATTTTACAAACTTTGTTAACCCTTTAGGCGTTCCATAAGAATTAAAGGAAAATGGAGATCACATTTTTTAATTTCCCTTTTTGGGCAGATTTTCCATTTTAATCCAATTTTTTCTATAACACATTGATGGTTAACAGCCAAACAAAACTCAATATTTATTACCCAGATTCTGCGGTTTACAGAAACACCCCACATGTGGTCATAAACTGCTGTATGGGCACACGGCAGGGCGCAGAAGAAAAGGATGCCATGTCCCATTTGAAGCCCCCTGATGCACCCTTACAGTAGAAACTCCCAAGAAGTGATCCCATTTTGGAAACTAGGTGATAAGGTGCCAGTTTAATTGCTACTATTTTTGGGTACATATGATTTTTTGATCATTCATTATAACACTTTATGGGGAAAGGTGACCAAAAAATGGGTTGTTTTAGCACAGTTTCTATTTATTTATTTTTACAGCGTTCACCTGAGTGACATTTTTATAGAGCAGATTGTTACGGAGGTGGCGATACCTAATATGTATACTTTTTCTTATTTATTAAAGTTTTACACAATAATAGCATTTTTGAAACAAAAAAATTATGTTTTAATGTTTCCATGTTCCGAGAGCTATATTATTTTTATTTTTTGAGAGATTTTCTTATGTAGGGGCTCATTTTTTGCGGGATGAGGTGATGGTTTTATTGGTACCATTTAGTGGGACATACGCATTTTTGATCACTTGGTGTTGCACTTTTTGTGATGTAAAGTGACAAAAATTGCTTGTTTTGACACAGTTTTTTTTTTTTTTTTTACGGTGTTCACCCGAGGGGTTAGGTCATGTGATATTTTTATAGAGCTGGTTTTTACGGACGCGGCAATACCAAATATGTCTATTTTATTTTTTCTATTTTTAACATTTTTTTTTCCTTACTTGGGGAATTTTTTTTTTTACATGTGAAACCTTTTTTTTATTTTATTTTTTCAACACTTTATTTTTTTATTTTACACTTTTCGTCCCCCATAAGGTCATACAAGACCTCTGGGGAACATTTAATTAACTTTTTCTTTTTTTTTTCACTGTTGATTTCTCCTGTAACTGGGGCTGACATAGTAGCCCCAGTTACAGGAGAAATGCACCCCCCCAGAGAGGCTGTACAGCGCAATACAGCGCTGTACAGCCTCAATGCAGGGCTGATCGAGGTCTGTGAAAGACCTTACACAGCTCCTGCACTCTCCGGTCCCGGCGGTCACATGACCGCCGGGCCGGAACAGGAAGCGCATAGCGCTTCCTGCTCTGCATACACAGCGCTCGGTGAGCGCTGTGTATGCAGCGATCTAGAAGGCAGGGACACCTGGGCACTGTCCCTGCCTTCTCTCTGGGTTGCCCTGCTGTCACTGACAGCAGACAACCCGATCAGCAGCTGCACGATTAGCGTGCAGCTGCAGTTTCTGAACGGACGTTCAGAAACGTCCGTTCAGAAATAGAGATCCACCCATAGGACGTTTATATCCTATGGGCGGACGGGAGGAGGTTAAGTATATTGTAAATGAATGGACATATAGGTGAAACTCGGAAAATTTGAATATTGTGCAAAGTTCATTTATTTCAGTAATGCAACTTAAAAGGTGAAACTAACATATGAGATAGACTCATTACATGCAGAGTGAGATATTACAAGCCTTTGGTATAATTTGGATGATTATGGCTTACAGCTTATGAAAACCCCAAAGTCACAATCTCAGAAAATTAGAATATTGTGAAAAGGTTCAATATTCTAGGCTCAAAGTGTCACCCTCTAGTCAGCTAATTAATCCATACCCCCTTAGCAAAGGGTTCCTGAGCCTTTACATTGTCTCTCAGTCTGGTTCAGTAGGAATCACAATCATGCGAAAGACTGCTGACCTGACAGTTGTGCAGAAAACCATCATTGACACCCTACAGGAAAGCCTCAAAAGGTAATTGCAAAAGAAGTTAGATGCTCCCAAAGTGCTGTATCAAAGCACATTAATAGAAAGTTATGTGGAAGGGACAAGTGTGGAAGACAAAGGTGCACAAGCAGCAGGGATGATCGCAGCTTGGAGAGGATTGTCAGGAAAAGGCCATTCAAAAGTGTTGGGGACTTTCACAAGGAGTGGACTAAGGCTGCAGTTAGTGCATCAAGAGCCACCACACACAGACAGATCCTGGACATGGACTTCAAATGTTGTATTCCTCTCGTCAAGCCTCTCCTGAACAACAAACGTCAGAAGCGTCTTACTTGGGCTAAAGAAAAAAAGAACTGGTCTGTTGCTCAGTGGTCCAAAGTCCTCTTTTCTGATGAGAGCAACTTTTGCATCTCATTTGGAAACCAAGGACCCAGAGTCTGGAGGAAGAATGGAGAGGCACACAATGCACGATGCTTGAAGTTTAGTGTGAAGTTTCAACAGTCTGTGTTGATTTGGGCAGCCATGTCATCTGCTGGTGTTGGTCCACTGTGGTTCATTAAGTCCAGAGTCAACGCAGCCGTCTACTAGGAGATTTTGGAGTACTTCATGCTTCCTTCCACAGACGAGCTTTATGGAGATGGTGACTGCATTTTCCAGCAGGACTTGGCACCTGTCCACACTGCCAAAAGTACCAAAACCTGGTTCAATGACCATGGAATTACTGTGCTTGATTGGCCAGCAAACTCGCCTGATCTGAACCCCATAGAGAATCTAGGGGGCATTGCCAAGAGAAAGATGAGACATGAGACTGAACAATGAAGAAGAGCTGAAGACTGCTATTGAAGCATCCTGGTCTTCCATAACACCTCTATTAACCTACAAAAGGCCACCTGTCAACCAGACAGCTACAATTACCACTTGTAAAACATCCAAGGTAAACCAAAACGAACAAGTGGAAATGATATATAAAAATATAAATTTATTATAAAGTATAAAGAATGGAACAGCTACAGAATTGCAAGAATACGGAGAAGCACAGGGTCACTAACACCACAACACACCAATGTATCTGTGGGCGGTAGCGCACAGACAGGTACAATCAAAAAATGATGATATAAGTTCAGAGATAACCTGGATGGCCAAATGTAATGTCTCCGCAAAGATGCTATGCACGAGTCATGCAGATGGCCATACTGGGTACAAGGAAGAGCTCAATCACTCTACACATCGTACTAGGACAGTAGAAACACACCATGGAAATAATGAGTACTCAAATAAGAGTGGCAATAAAACAATATACACCATGGGTGTGTAGAGGGACTCACTATGGATGTGTACAGAGGTCCCAAGCAAAAGTGTGGAACAGTACTGACTCAGAACGTACCTGAAGACATGGTGGTGAGTGGGCGTGTGAACCCTGGGCGCACAACCTCGACGCGCGTTTCACCCTACGGCTTCGTCACCCTACGGCCTCCTGACGAAGCCGTAGGGTGAAACGCGCGTCGAGGTTGTGCGCCCAGGGTTCTTATATCATCATTTTTTGATTGTACCTGTCTGTGCGCTACCGCCCACAGATACATTGGTGTGTTGTGGTGTTAGTGACCCTGTGCTTCTCCGTATTCTTGCAATTCTGTAGCTGTTCCATTCTTTATACTTTATAATAAATTTATATTTTTATATATCATTATCACTTGTTCGTTTTGGCTTCCATAACACCTCAGCAGTGCCACAGGATGATAGCATCCATGCCACGCCGCATTGAGGGACCAAACCAAGTACTGAGTACATTTAAATGATTATACTTTTCAGAGGTCCTACATTTTTCCATTTAACATCCTTTTTTTTGGTGATTTCATGTAATATTCTAATTTTCTGAGATTGTGAATTTGGGGTTTCATAAGCTGTAAGACATAATAATCCAAATTATAACAAATAAAGGCTTGAAATATCTTGCTTTGCATGTAATGAGTCTATCTCATATATTAGTTTAACCTTTTAAGTTGCATTACTGAAATAAATGAACTTTTGCACAATATTAGAATTTTTTTGAGTTTCACCTGTATGGTGCATGAGAAATTGTGAAGTTTGAAACCATTCTGTGCCAAGTAAAAGTTTTATTATCGGTGTTATTTAAATGTCACGGCCAATATTAATAATACCTGTCTGCCGAACAAGACGTTTATGGTAAAGTGACTCACACCTCATTGTCAGCTGTCAGGAAAAAGCTGTGCAGAAATGCTCTGCACAGATTATCTCTTCCATCCAAGTCAGCGGAGTTCCCATATGCTTTAATGAGGAGCAGATGACATATGTGCAGCATATGGATTTGATCAAATTAGACAATTATTTCTCCATTTCATTTTCCCTTTACATAACACACATTTCATGTGTTTCTCTTATGGAGCAGTGTGAGGCAGGACGGAGCCACTGCTTATAAAATAAGCAGTCATTTTAATACCTATACGGTAGCAGGCATTTCTGATGTCACAACGCAGCGATAATAAGGAGGCTATAGAATACAGAACTCCAGCAACAGTCCTTGTATCCTTAAAAATCTTATTTATTTGGCATCCATATTAACCACTTAAGGACCACAGGTTTATACCCCCCTAGTGACCAGGCCCTTTTTTACAAATCGGCACTCCACAACTTTAGCGGTTTATTGCTCGGTCATGCAACTTACCACCCAAATTAATTTTACCTCCTTTTCTTCTCACTAATAGAGCTTTCATTTGGTGGTATTTCATTGCTGCTGACATTTTTACTTTTTTTGTTATTAATCGAAATTTAACGATTTTTTTGCAAAAAAATGACATTTTTCACTTTCAGTTGTAAAATTTTGCAAAAAAAACGACATCCATATATAAATTTTTCACTAAATTTATTGTTCTACATGTCTTTGATTAAAAAAAAATGTTTGGGTAAAAAAAAAATGGTTTGGGTAAAAGTTATAGCGTTTACAACCTATGGTACAAAAATGTGAATTTCCGCTTTTTGAAGCAGCTCTGACTTTCTGAGCACCTGTCATGTTTCCTGAGGTTCTACAATGCCCAGACAGTAGAAAAACCCCACAAATGACCCCATTTCGGAAAGTAGACACCCTAAGGTATTCGCTGATGGGCATAATGAGTTCATAGAACTTTTTATTTTTTGTCACAAGTTAGCGGAAAATGATGATTTATTTTTATTTTTATTTTTTTTCTTACAAAGTCTCATATTCCACTAACTTGTGACAAAAAATAAAAACTTCCATGAACTCACTATGCCCATCACGAAATACCTTGGGGTGTCTTCTTTCCAAAATGGGGTCACTTGTGGGGAAGTTATACTGCCCTGGCATTCTAGGGCCCCTAATGTGTGGTTAGTAGTTTGACACTTTTTTGCAGCCTAGGTGGGCAAAGGGGCCCACATTCCAAAGTGCACCTTTAGGATTTCACCGGCCATTTTTTACAGATTTTGATTTCAAACTACTTCGCACACATTAGGGCCCCTAAATTGCCAGGGCAGTATAACTACCCCACAAGTGACCCCATTTTGGAAAGAAGACACCCCAAGGTATTCCGTGAGGGGCATGGCGAGTTCCTGGAATTTTTTATTTTTTGTCACAAGTTAGTGGAATATGAGACTTTGTAAGAAAAAAAATAAAAAAATAAAAATCATCATTTTCCGCTAACTTGTGACAAAAAATAAAAAATTCTAGGAACTCGCCATGCCCCTCACGGAATACCTTGGGGTGTCTTCTTTCCAAAATGGGGTCACTTGTGGGGTAGTTATACTGCCCTGGCAATTTAGGGGCCCAAATGTGTGAGAAGAACTTTGCAATCAAAATGTGTAAAAAATTACCTGTGAAATCCGAAAGGTGCTCTTTGGAATGTGTGCCCCTTTGCCCACCTTGGCAGCAAAAAAGTGTGACACATCTGGTATCGCCGTACTCAGGAGAAGTTGGGGAATGTGTTTTGGGGTGTCATTTTACATATACCCATGCTGGGTGAGAAAAATATCTTGGTCAAATGCCAACTTTGTATAAAAACATGGGAAAAGTTGTCTTTTGCCAAGATATTTCTCTCATCCAGCATGGGTATATGTAAAATGACACCCCAAAACACATTCCCCAACTTTTACATATACCCATGCTGGGTGAGAGAAATATCTCTGCAAAAGACAACTTTTCCCATTTTTTTATACAAAGTTGGCATTTGACCAAGATATTTTTCTCACCCAGCATGGGTATATGTAAAATGACACCTCAAAACAGATTGCCCAACTTCTCCCGAGTACGGCGATACCAGATGTGTGACACTTTTTTGCAGCCTAGATGCGCAAAGGGGCCCAAATTCCTTTTAGGGGGGCATTTTTAGACATTTGGATCCCAGACTTCTTCTCACGGTTTCAGGCCCCTAAAATGCCAGGGCAGTATAAATACCCCACATGTGACCCCACTTTGGAAAGAAGACACCCCAAGGTATTCAATGAGGGGCCTGGCGAGTTCATAGAATTATTATTTTTTTGCATAAGTTAGCGGAAATTGATTTTTTTTAGTTTTTTTCTCACAAAGTCTCACTTTCCGCTAACTTAGGACAAAAATTTCAATCTTTCATGGACTCAATATGCCCCTCACAGAATACCTTGGGGTGTCTTCTTTCCGAAATGGGGTCACATGTGGGGTATTTATACTGCCCTGGCTTTTTAGGGGCCCTAAAGCGTGAGAAGAAGTCTGGAATATAAATGTCTAAAAATGTTACGCATTTGGATTCCGTGAGGGGTATGGTGAGTTCATGTGAGATTTTATTTTTTGACACAAGTTAGTGGAACATGAGACTTTGTAAGAAAAAAAAATAAAAAATATTTCCGCTAACTTGGGCCAAAAAAAATTCTGAATGGAGCCTTACAGGGGGGTGATCAATGACAGGGGGGTGATCAGGGAGTGTATATGGGGTGATCACCCCCCTGTCACTGATCACCCCTCTGTCATTGATCACCCCTCTGTCATTGATCACCCCTCTGAAAGGCTCCATTCAGACGTCTATATGTTTTTTACGGATCCACGGATACATAGATCGGAACCGCAAAACACATACGGACGTCTGAATGGAGCCTTACATGGTGGTAATCAATGACAGGGGGGTGATCAGGGAGTGTATATGGGGTGATCACCCCCCTGTCATTGATCACCCCACTGTAAGGCTCCATTCAGACGTCCGTATGCGTTTTGCGGATCCGATCCATGGATGCGTGGATCCGTAAAACACATGCAGACGTCTGAATGGAGCCTTACAGGGGGGTGATCAATGACAGGGGGGTGATCAATGACAGGGGGGTGATCAGGGAGTGTATATGAGGTGATCACCCCCCTGTCACTGATCACCCCCCTGTAAGGCTCCATTCAGACGTCCGTATGCGTTTTGCGGATCCGATCCATGGATGCGTGGATCCGTAAAACACATACGGGCGTCTGAATGGAGCCTTACAGGGGGGTGATCAATGACAGGGGGGTGATCAATGACAGGGGGGTGATCAGGAAGTCTATATGGGGTGATCACCCCCCTGTCACTGATCACCCCCCTGTAAGGCTCCATTCAGACGTCCGTATGTGTTTTACGGATCCACGCATCCATGGATCGGATCCGCAAAACGCATACGGACGTCTGAATGGAGCCTTACAGGGGGGTGATCAATGACGGAGGTGGTCAGGGAGTCTATATGGGTGATCACTCCTCTGTCATTGATCACCCCCCTGTAAGGCTCCATTCAGACATCCGCATGTGTTTTGCGGATCCGATCCATGTATCAGTGGATCCGTAAAAATCATACGGACGTCTGAATGGAGCCTTACAGGGGGGTGATCAATGACAGGGGGGTGATCAATGACAGGGAAGTGATCAGGAAGTCTATATGCGTGATCACCCCCTTGTCATTGATCACCCCCCTGTAAGGCTCCATTCAGACATCCGTATGCGTTTTGCGGATCCGATCCATGTATCCGTGGATCCGTAAAAATCATACGGACCTCTGAATGGAGCCTTACAGGGGGGTGATCAATGACAGGGGGGTGATCAATGACAGGGGGGTGATCAGGGAGTCTATATGGGCTGATCAGTGGTTTATAAAGAGTTAATAAGTGACAGGGGGGGTGTAGTGTAGTGTAGTGGTGTTTGGTGCTACTTTACTGAGCTGCCTGTGTCCTCTGGTGGTCGATCCTAACAAAAGGGACCACCAGAGGACCAGGTAGCAGGTATATTAGACGCTGTTATCAAAACAGCGTCTAATATACCTGTTAGGGGTTAAAAAAATCACATCTCCAGCCTGCCAGCGAGCGACCGCCGCTGGCAGGCTGGAGATCCACTCGCTTACCTTCCGTTCCTGTGAGCGCGCGCGCCTGCGTGCACGCGTTCACAGGAAATCTAGGCTCACGCGAGATGACGCCTATTGGCGTTAGCGTAGCCTGGGAGCGCCGCAGAGATGACGCCTTTCGGCGTTAGCGTAGCGCTAAGTGGTTAAAAACAGCTAACATCATGTTGTGTATTACTAACGCGTTTATGGTCTATGCTTAAGGGCCACCATAGGCCAGAGGTACGGAACATGATTATAGTGTAGTGTCCCACTAGGTAAATGTGGGCACTACACAAGGGTAAATTGGGCCACGTTGTTCTCCATCTCCTGTGGAACAGTGGCATTGTATTTTACATTACATTTTAATGTATATTGCTAGGTTTTTATGTGTATTTTCCCTGTTTATCTGTGTTTCAGGCCTGTTAGGGTGTAGTTCCTCCTCCTAGACAGTAGAGGAAGCTAGGGAACCCCTAATATATATAGCCAGGTCCTGTTCAGGGAAAGTAGTGTAGAGTCAGGAGTCTGTGTAGAGCCAGAAGAGAGTGTGCACTTTAGCCAGAGAGGAGCTGAAGGCCACCTCCTGACATGCAGCTAGATAGCCCAGGCTTCTAGTTGCCACCAGGAGAAGAAGCTACCTTCTGAGAAACCTGAAGTTCCTATAACTAGAGCAGAGCAGAGCAAAAGTGTTTCCAGCTGAACAAGAGAGCTGAAGGGCAGAAGGAAACAACTGAAAATATGTCATATTCTAGGTTCTTCAAAGTAGCCACCTTTTTCTTTGATTACTGCTTAGCACACTCTTAGCATTCTCTTGATGAGCTTCAAGAGGTA